>NC_067131.1:20727658-20925709 GCF_021347895.1 Acanthochromis polyacanthus | reverse complement strand
GCTGTACATGCAATCTTTTGAACCAGAACACCGTAACATCAATTGCCTTCATATTTATCACATTTCGAGTCAATCTGAAGAAGAAATTTGTGTGTCAACATGAACTTCACCTTAATGCAACAGTCATGATTTTTCTGCGCTTAAAATGCTGGTCCTGAGCTTAAATGCACAGTTTGCTCATATATGCTGTATATGCAATTCTTTTAAACCAGAACACCTTGGACATCAATTGCCGATCATATTTATCGCATTTCAAGTCATTCTGAAGACGAAATTTGAGTGTCAACATCAGGATCACTTTAAACGCAGCCTTCATGGTTTTTCTGGCTTTCAAATGCTTGTCCTCAGCTTCAATGCACAGTTTGGTCCAATATGCTGTCCATGCCAACCCAATATCTTAAACATCATTTGCCATCAAATAGATCACATTTCTAGGTCATTCTGAAGAAGAATTTGGTTATCAACATGAATTTCACGTTAATGCAACATTCATGATTTTTCTGCGCTTCAAATGCTGGTCCTCAGGTTAAATGCACAGTTTGGTCAAATATGCTGTACATGCAATTCTTTCAAACCAGAACACCTTAAACATCAATTGCCTTCATATTTATCACATTTCGAGTCAATCTAAACAAGAAATTTGTGTGTCAACATGAACTTCACGCTAATGCAGCCGTCATGATTTTTCTGCTCTTCAAATGCTGGTCCTGAGCTTAAATGCACAGTTTGGTCAAATATGCTGTACATGCAATTCTTTAAAACCAGAACACCTTAAACATCATTTACCTTCATATTTATCACGTGTCAAGTCATTCATGTGAAGAAATTGGTGTGTCAACATGAATTTCACGTTAACGCAGCATTCATGGTTTTTCTGCGCTTAAAATGCTGGTCCTAAGCTTAAATGCACAGTTTGGTAAAATTTGCTGTACATGCAATTATTTCAAACAAGAACACCTTAAACATCAATTGCCTTCATATTTATCACATTTCGAGTCAATCTGAAGAAGAAATTTGTGTGTCAACATGAACTTCACGTTATTGCAGCCGTCATGATTTTTCTGCGCTTAAAATGCTGGTCCTCAGCTTAAATGCACAGTTTTGTCAAATATGCTGTAATTCTTTCAAACCAGAACACCTTAAACATCAATTGCCTTCATATTTATCACATTTCGAGTCAATCTGAACAAGAAATTTGTGTGTCAACATGAACTTCACGCTAATGCAGCCGTCATGATTTTTCTGCTCTTCAAATGCTGGTCCTGAGCTTAAATGCACAGTTTGGTCAAATATGCTGTACATGCAATTCTTTAAAACCAGAACACCTTAAACATCATTTACCTTCATATTTATCACGTGTCAAGTCATTCATGTGAAGAAATTGGTGTGTCAACATGAATTTCACGTTAACGCAGCATTCATGGTTTTTCTGCGCTTAAAATGCTGGTCCTGAACTTAAATGCACAGGTTGCTCATATATGCTGTATATGCAATTCTTTCAAACCAGAACACCTTAAACATCAATTGCCTTCATATTTATCACATTTCGAGTCAATCTGAACAAGAAATTTGTGTGTCAACATGAACTTCACGCTAATGCAGCCGTCATGATTTTTCTGCTCTTCAAATGCTGGTCCTGAGCTTAAATGCACAGTTTGGTCAAATATGCTGTACATGCAATTCTTTAAAACCAGAACACCTTAAACATCATTTACCTTCATATTTATCACATGTCAAGTCATTCATGTGAAGAAATTGGTGTGTCAACATGAATTTCCCGTTAACGCAGCATTCATGGTTTTTCTTCGCTTCAAATGCTGGTCCTGAGCATAAATGCACAGTTTGGTAAAATTTGCTGTACATGCAATTATTTCAAACAAGAACACCTTAAACATCAATTGCCTTCATATTTATCACATTTCGAGTCAATCTGAAGAAGAAATTTGTGTGTCAACATGAACTTCACGTTAATGCAGCCGTCATGATTTTTCTGCGTTTAAAATGCTGGTCCTGAGCTTAAATGCACAGTTTGCTCATATATGCTGTACATGCAATTCTTTTGAACCAGAACACCGTAAACATCAATTGCCTTCATATTTAATCACATTTCAAGTCATTCATGTGAAGAAAGTGATGTGTCAACATGAATTTCACGTTAACGCAGCATTCATGGTTTTTCTGCGCTTAAAATGCTGGTCCTAAGCTCAAATGCACAGTTTGGTCAAATATGCTGTACATGCAATTCTTTCAAAGCAGAACACCTTAAACATCTTTCATCTTCATATTTATCACATTTCAAGTCATTCATGTGAAGAAATTGGTGTGTCAACATGAATTTTACGTTAACGCAGCTTTCATGGTTTTTCTGGCCTTCAAAATGCTTGTCCTCAGCTTAAATGCACAGTTTTGTCAAATATGCTGTACATGCAATTCTTTCAAACCAGAACACCTTAAACATCAATTGCCTTCATATTTATCACATTTCGAGTCAATCTGAACAAGAAATCTGTGTGTCAACATGAACTTCACGCTAATGCAGCCGTCATGATTTTTCTGCTCTTCAAATGCTGGTCCTGAGCTTAAATGCACAGTTTGGTCAAATATGCTGTACATGCAATTCTTTAAAACCAGAACACCTTAAACATCATTTACCTTCATATTTATCACGTTCAAGTCATTCATGTGAAGAAATTGATGTGTCAACATGAATTTCACGTTAACGCAGCATTCATGTTTTTTCTGCGCTTCAAATGCTGGTCCTGAACTTAAATGCACAGTTTGGTCAAATATGCTGTACATGCAATTCTTTAAAACCAGAACACCTTAAACATCATTTACCTTCATATTTAATCACATTTCAAGTCATTCATGTGAAGAAATTGATGTGTCAACATGAATTTCACGTTAACGCAGCATTCATGGTTTTTCTTCGCTTCAAATGCTGGTCCTGAGCTTAAATGCACAGTTTGGTCAGATATGCTGTATATGCAATTCTTTTAAACCAGAACACCTTGGACATCAATTGCCGATCATATTTATCGCATTTCAAGTCATTCTGAAGACGAAATTTGAGTGTCAACATCAGGATCACGTTAAACGCAGCCTTCATGGTTTTTCTGGCTTTCAAATGCTTGTCCTCAGCTTCAATGCACAGTTTGGTCCAATATGCTGTCCATGCCAACCCAATATCTTAAACATCATTTGCCATCAAACAGATCACATTTCTAGGTCATTCTGAAGACGAAATTTGAGTGTCAACATCAGGGTCATGTTTAACGCAGCCTTCATTGGTTTTTCTGGATTTCAAATGCTTGTGCACAGTTTGGGCCAATATGCTGTCTATGCCAACCCAATATCTTAAACATCATTTGCCATCAAATAGATCACATTTCTAGGTCATTCTGAAGAAGAATTTGGTTATCAACATGAATTTCACGTTAATGCAACATTCATGATTTTTCTGCGCTTCAAATGCTGGTCCTCAGGTTAAATGCACAGTTTGGTCAAATATGCTGTACATGCAATTCTTTCAAACCAGAACACCTTAAACATCAATTGCCTTCATATTTATCACATTTCGAGTCAATCTGAACAAGAAATTTGTGTGTCAACATGAACTTCACGCTAATGCAGCCGTCATGATTTTTCTGCTCTTCAAATGCTGGTCCTGAGCTTAAATGCACAGTTTGGTCAAATATGCTGTACATGCAATTCTTTAAAACCAGAACACCTTAAACATCATTTACCTTCATATTTATCACGTGTCAAGTCATTCATGTGAAGAAATTGGTGTGTCAACATGAATTTCACGTTAACGCAGCATTCATGGTTTTTCTGCGCTTAAAATGCTGGTCCTGAACTTAAATGCACAGTTTGGTCAAATATGCTGTACATGCAATTCTTTAAAACCAGAACACCTTAAACATCAATTGCCTTCATATTTATCACATTTCGAGTCAATCTGAACAAGAAATTTGTGTGTCAACATGAACTTCACGCTAATGCAGCCGTCATGATTTTTCTGCTCTTCAAATGCTGGTCCTGAGCTTAAATGCACAGTTTGGTCAAATATGCTGTACATGCAATTCTTTAAAACCAGAACACCTTAAACATCAATTGCCTTCATATTTATCACATTTCGAGTCAATCTGAACAAGAAATTTGTGTGTCAACATGAACTTCACGCTAATGCAGCCGTCATGATTTTTCTGCTCATCAAATGCTGGTCCTGAGCTTAAATGCACAGTTTGGTCAAATATGCTGTACATGCAATTCTTTAAAACCAGAACAACTTAAACATCATTTACCTTCATATTTATCACGTGTCAAGTCATTCATGTGAAGAAATTGGTGTGTCAACATGAATTTCAGGTTAACGCAGCATTCATGTTTTTCTGCGCTTAAAATGCTGGTCCTGAACTTAAATGCACAGTTTGCTCATATATGCTGTATATGCAATTTTTTTAAACCAGATCACCTTAAACATCATTTACCTTCATATTTAATCACATTTCAAGTCATTCATGTGAAGAAATTGATGTGTCAACATGAATTTCACGTAAACGCAGCAGTCATGATTTTTCTGCTCTTCAAATGCTGGTCCTGAGCTTAAATGCACAGTTTGGTCAGATATGCTGTACATGCAATTCTTTCAAACCAGAACACCTTAAACATCAATTGCCTTCATATTTATCACATTTCAAGTCATTCATGTGACGAAATTGATGTGTCAACATGAATTTCACGTTAACGCAGTATTCATGGTTTTTCTTCGCTTCAAATGCTGGTCCTGAGCTTAAATGCACAGTTTGGTCAAATATGCTGTACATGCAATTCTTTAAAACCAGAACACCTTAAACATCATTTACCTTCATATTTAATCACATTTCAAGTCATTCATGTGAAGAAATTGATGTGTCAACATGAATTTCACGTTAACGGAGCATTCATGGTTTTTCTTCGCTTCAAATGCTGGTCCTGAGCTTAAATGCACAGTTTGGTCAGATATGCTGTATATGCAATTCTTTTAAACCAGAACACCTTGGACATCAATTGCCGATCATATTTATCGCCTTTCAAGTCATTCTGAAGACGAAATTTGAGTGTCAACATCAGGATCACGTTTAACGCAGCCTTCATGGTTTTTCTGGCTTTCAAATGCTTGTCCTCAGCTTAAATGCACAGTTTGGTCCAATATGCTGTCCATGCCAACCCAATATCTTAAACATCATTCGCCATCAAACAGATCACATTTCTAAGTCATTCTGAAGACGAAATTTGAGTGTCAACATCAGGGTCATGTTTAACGCAGCCTTCATTGGTTTTTCTGGATTTCAAATGCTTGTACACAGTTTGGTCCAATATGCTGTCTATGCCAACCCAATATCTTAAACATCATTTGCCATCAAATAGATCACATTTCTAGGTCATTCTGAAGAAGAATTTGGTTATCAACATGAATTTCACGTTAATGCAACATTCATGATTTTTCTGCGCTTCAAATGCTGGTCCTCAGGTTAAATGCACAGTTTGGTCAAATATGCTGTACATGCAATTCTTTCAAACCAGAACACCTTAAACATCAATTGCCTTCATATTTATCACATTTCGAGTCAATCTGAAGAAGAAATTTGTGTGTCAACATGAACTTCACCTTAATGCAACCGTCATGATTTTTCTGCGCTTAAAATGCTGGTCCTGAGCTTAAATGCACAGTTTGCTCATATATGCTGTATATGCAATTCTTTTAAACCAGAACACCTTGGACATCAATTGCCGATCATATTTATCGCATTTCAAGTCATTCTGAAGACGAAATTTGAGTGTCAACATCAGGATCACGTTAAACGCAGCCTTCATGGTTTTTCTGGCTTTCAAATGCTTGTCCTCAGCTTCAATGCACAGTTTGGTCCAATATGCTGTCCATGCAAACCCAATATCTTAAACATCATTTGCCATCAAATAGATCACATTTCTAGGTCATTCTGAAGAAAAATTTGGTTATCAACATGAATTTCACGTTAATGCAACATTCATGATTTTTCTGCGCTTCAAATGCTGGTCCTCAGGTTAAATGCACAGTTTG
The DNA here is from genome assembly GCF_021347895.1 of Acanthochromis polyacanthus. Classification (NCBI taxonomy): domain Eukaryota; kingdom Metazoa; phylum Chordata; class Actinopteri; family Pomacentridae; genus Acanthochromis; species Acanthochromis polyacanthus. The sequence goes on along the minus strand of NC_067131.1, from coordinate 20,919,624 downwards.
GTCAAATATGCTGTACATGCAATTCTTTCAAACCAGAACACCTTAAACATCAATTGCCTTCATATTTATCACATTTCGAGTCAATCTGAAGAAGAAATTTGTGTGTCAACATGAACTTCACCTTAATGCAACAGTCATGATTTTTCTGCGCTTAAAATGCTGGTCCTGAGCTTAAATGCACAGTTTGCTCATATATGCTGTATATGCAATTCTTTTAAACCAGAACACCTTGGACATCAATTGCCGATCATATTTATCGCATTTCAAGTCATTCTGAAGACGAAATTTGAGTGTCAACATCAGGATCACGTTAAACGCAGCCTTCATGGTTTTTCTGGCTTTCAAATGCTTGTCCTCAGCTTCAATGCACAGTTTGGTCCAATATGCTGTCCATGCCAACCCAATATCTTAAACATCATTTGCCATCAAACAGATCACATTTCTAGGTCATTCTGAAGACGAAATTTGAGTGTCAACATCAGGGTCATGTTTAACGCAGCCTTCATTGGTTTTTCTGGATTTCAAATGCTTGTGCACAGTTTGGGCCAATATGCTGTCTATGCCAACCCAATATCTTAAACATCATTTGCCATCAAATAGATCACATTTCTAGGTCATTCTGAAGAAGAATTTGGTTATCAACATGAATTTCACGTTAATGCAACATTCATGATTTTTCTGCGCTTCAAATGCTGGTCCTCAGGTTAAATGCACAGTTTGGTCAAATATGCTGTACATGCAATTCTTTCAAACCAGAACACCTTAAACATCAATTGCCTTCATATTTATCACATTTCGAGTCAATCTGAACAAGAAATTTGTGTGTCAACATGAACTTCACGCTAATGCAGCCGTCATGATTTTTCTGCTCTTCAAATGCTGGTCCTGAGCTTAAATGCACAGTTTGCTCATATATGCTGTACATGCAATTCTTTCAAACCAGAACACCTTAAACATCAATTGCCTTCATATTTATCACATTTCGAGTCAATCTGAAGAAGAAATTTGTGTGTCAACATGAACTTCACCTTAATGCAACAGTCATGATTTTTCTGCGCTTAAAATGCTGGTCCTGAGCTTAAATGCACAGTTTGCTCATATATGCTGTATATGCAATTCTTTTAAACCAGAACACCTTGGACATCAATTGCCGATCATATTTATCGCATTTCAAGTCATTCTGAAGACGAAATTTGAGTGTCAACATCAGGATCACGTTAAACGCAGCCTTCATGGTTTTTCTGGCTTTCAAATGCTTGTCCTCAGCTTCAATGCACAGTTTGGTCCAATATGCTGTCCATGCCAACCCAATATCTTAAACATCATTTGCCATCAAACAGATCACATTTCTAGGTCATTCTGAAGACGAAATTTGAGTGTCAACATCAGGGTCATGTTTAACGCAGCCTTCATTGGTTTTTCTGGATTTCAAATGCTTGTGCACAGTTTGGGCCAATATGCTGTCTATGCCAACCCAATATCTTAAACATCATTTGCCATCAAATAGATCACATTTCTAGGTCATTCTGAAGAAGAATTTGGTTATCAACATGAATTTCACGTTAATGCAACATTCATGATTTTTCTGCGCTTCAAATGCTGGTCCTCAGGTTAAATGCACAGTTTGGTCAAATATGCTGTACATGCAATTCTTTCAAACCAGAACACCTTAAACATCAATTGCCTTCATATTTATCACATTTCGAGTCAATCTGAACAAGAAATTTGTGTGTCAACATGAACTTCACGCTAATGCAGCCGTCATGATTTTTCTGCTCTTCAAATGCTGGTCCTGAGCTTAAATGCACAGTTTGGTCAAATATGCTGTACATGCAATTCTTTAAAACCAGAACAACTTAAACATCATTTACCTTCATATTTATCACGTGTCAAGTCATTCATGTGAAGAAATTGGTGTGTCAACATGAATTTCAGGTTAACGCAGCATTCATGTTTTTTCTGCGCTTAAAATGCTGGTCCTGAGCTTAAATGCACAGTTTGGTCAAATATGCTGTACATGCAATTCTTTAAAACCAGAACACCTTAAACATCATTTACCTTCATATTTAATCACATTTCAAGTCATTCATGTGAAGAAATTGATGTGTCAACATGAATTTCACGTTAACGCAGCATTCATGGTTTTTCTTCGCTTCAAATGCTGGTCCTGAGCTTAAATGCACAGTTTGGTCAGATATGCTGTATATGCAATTCTTTTAAACCAGAACACCTTGGACATCAATTGCCGATCATATTTATCGCCTTTCAAGTCATTCTGAAGACGAAATTTGAGTGTCAACATCAGGATCACGTTTAACGCAGCCTTCATGGTTTTTCTGGCTTTCAAATGCTTGTCCTCAGCTTAAATGCACAGTTTGGTCCAATATGCTGTCCATGCCAACCCAATATCTTAAACATCATTCGCCATCAAACAGATCACATTTCTAAGTCATTCTGAAGACGAAATTTGAGTGTCAACATCAGGGTCATGTTTAACGCAGCCTTCATGGTTTTTCTGGCTTTCAAATGCTTGTCCTCACCTTCAATGCACAGTTTGGTCCAATATGCTGTCCATGCAAACCCAATATCTTAAACATCATTTGCCATCAAATAGATCACATTTCTAGGTCATTCTGAAGAAGAATTTGGTTATCAACATGAATTTCACGTTAATGCAACATTCATGATTTTTCTGCGCTTCAAATGCTGGTCCTCAGGTTAAATGCACAGTTTGGTCAAATATGCTGTACATGCAATTCTTTCAAACCAGAACACCTTAAACATCAATTGCCTTCATATTTATCACATTTCGAGTCAATCTGAAGAAGAAATTTGTGTGTCAACATGAACTTCACCTTAATGCAACCGTCAGGATTTTTCTGCGCTGAAAATGCTGGTCCTGAGCTTAAATGCACAGTTTGCTCATATATGCTGTATATGCAATTCTTTTAAACCAGAACACCTTGGACATCAATTGCCGATCATATTTATCGCATTTCAAGTCATTCTGAAGACGAAATTTGAGTGTCAACATCAGGATCACGTTAAACGCAGCCTTCATGGTTTTTCTGGCTTTCAAATGCTTGTCCTCAGCTTCAATGCACAGTTTGGTCCAATATGCTGTCCATGCCAACCCAATATCTTAAACATCATTTGCCATCAAATAGATTACATTTCTAGGTCATTCTGAAGAAAAATTTGGTTATCAACATGAATTTCACGTTAATGCAACATTCATGATTTTTCTGCGCTTCAAATGCTGGTCCTCAGGTTAAATGCACAGTTTGGTCAAATATGCTGTACATGCAATTCTTTCAAACCAGAACACCTTAAACATCAATTGCCTTCATATTTATCACATTTCGAGTCAATCTGAAGAAGAAATTTGTGTGTCAACATGAACTTCACCTTAATGCAACCGTCATGATTTTTCTGCGCTTAAAATGCTGGTCCTGAGCTTAAATGCACAGTTTGCTCATATATGATGTATATGCAATTCTTTTAAACCAGAACACCTTGGACATCAATTGCCGATCATATTTATCGCATTTCAAGTCATTCTGAAGACGAAATTTGAGTGTCAACATCAGGATCACGTTAAACGCAGCCTTCATGGTTTTTCTGGCTTTCAAATGCTTGTCCTCAGCTTCAATGCACAGTTTGGTCCAATATGCTGTCCATGCCAACCCAATATCTTAAACATCATTTGCCATCAAACAGATCACATTTCTAGGTCATTCTGAAGACGAAATTTGAGTGTCAACATCAGGGTCATATTTAACGCAGCCTTCATTGGTTTTTCTGGATTTCAAATGCTTGTGCACACAGTTTGGGCCAATATGCTGTCTATGCCAACCCAATATCTTAAACATCATTTGCCATCAAATAGATCACATTTCTAGGTCATTCTGAAGAAGAATTTGGGTATCAACATGAATTTCACGTTAATGCAACATTCATGGTTTTTCTTCGCTTCAAATGCTGGTCCTGAGCTTAAATGCACAGTTTGGTCAGATATGCTGTACATGCAATTCTTTTAAACCAGAACACCTTGAACATCAATTGCCCATCATATTTATCGCATTTCAAGTCATTCTGAAGACGAAATTTGAGTGTCAACATCAGGTTCACGTTAATGCAACATTCATGATTTTTCTGCGCTTCAAATGCTGGTCCTCAGCTTAAATGCACAGTTTGGTCATATATGCTGTATATGCAATTCTTTCAAACCAGAACACCTTAAACATCAATTGCCTTCATATTTAATCACATTTCAAGTCATTCATGTGAAGAAATTGATGTGTCAACATGAATTTCACGTTAACGCAGCATTCATGGTTTTTCTTCGCTTCAAATGCTGGTCCTGAGCTTAAATGCACAGTTTGGTCAGATATGCTGTATATGCAATTCTTTTAAACCAGAACACCTTGGACATCAATTGCCCATCATATTTATCGCATTTCAAGTCATTCTGAAGACGAAATTTGAGTGTCAAGATCAGGTTCACGTTTAACGCAGCATTCTTGGTTTTTCTTCGCTTCAAATGCTGGTCCTGAGCTCAAATGCACAGTTTGGTCAAATATGCTGTACATGCAATTATTTCAAACCAGAACACCTTAAACATCAATTGCCTTCATATTTATCACATTTCGAGTCAATCTGAACAAGAAATTTGTGTGTCAACATGAACTTCACGTTAATGCAGCCGTCATGATTTTTCTGCTCTTCAAGTGATGGTCCTGAGCTTAAATGCACAGTTTGGTCAAATATGCTGTACATGCAATTCCTGCAAACAAGAATACCTTAAACATCATTTGCCGTTCATATTTATCACATTTCAAGTCATTCATGTGAAGAAATTGGTGTGTCAACATGAATTTCACGTTAACGCAGCTTTCATGGTTTTTCTGGCCTTCAAATGCTTGTCCTCAGCTTAAATGCACAGTTTGGTAAAATATGCTGTACATGCAATTCCTGCAAACAAGAATACCTTAAACATCATTTGTCTTCATATTTATCACATTTCAAGTCATTCTGAAGAAGAAAATTGTGTGTCAACATTTAATGCAGCCTTCAGGATTTTTCTGGCCTTCAATTGCTGGTCCTGAGCTCAAATGCACAGTTTGGTCCAATATGCTGTCCATGCCAATCCAGTATCTTAAACATCATTTGCCATCAAATAGATCACATTTCTAGGTCATTCTGAAGAAGAATTTGGGTATCAACATGAATTTCACGTTAATGCAACATTCATGATTTTTCTGCGCTTCAAATGCTGGTCCTCAGCTTAAATGCACAGTTTGGTCAGATATGCTGTACATGCAATTCTTTCAAACCAGAACACCTTGAACATTAATTGCCTTCATATTTCCACATTTCAAGTCATTCATGTGAAGAAATTGCTGTGTCAAAATGAATTTCACGTTAACGCAGCATTCATGGTTTTTCTGGCCTTCAATTGCTGGTCCTGAGCTTAAATGCACAGTTTGGTAAAATATGCTGTACGTGCAATTCTTTTAAACCAGAACATCTTAAACATCATTTGCATTCATATTTATCACATTTCAAGTCATTTTGAAGAAGAAATTTGTGTGTCAACATTTAATGCAGCCTTCAGGATTTTTCTGGCCTTCAATTGTTGGTCCTCAGCTTAAATGCACAGGTTGGTCGAATATGCTGTCCATGACAACCCAATATCTTAAACATCATTTGCCATCAAATAGATCACATTTCTAGGTCATTCTGAAGAAGAATTTGGGTATCAACATGAATTTCACGTTAATGCAACATTCATGATTTTTCTGAGCTTCGAATGCTGGTCCTCAGCTTAAATGCACAGTTTGGTCAGATATGCTGTACATGCAATTCTTTCAAACCACAACACCTTAAACATCAATTGCCTTCATATTTATCACATTTCGAGTCAATCTGAAGAAGAAATTTGTGTGTCAACATTACGTTCATGTTAATGCAGCCGTCATTATTTTTCTGCGCTTAAAATGCTGGTCCTGAGCTTAAATGCACAGTTTGCTCATATATGCTGTATATGCAATTCTTTTAAACCAGAACACCTTAAACATCAATTGCCTTCATATTTATCACATTTCAAGTAATTCATGAAAAGAAATTGATGTGTCAACATGAATTTCACGTTAACGCAGCATTCATGGTTTTTCTGCGCTTCAAATGCTGGTCCTGAGCTTAAATGCACAGTTTGGTCAGATATGCTGTATATGCAATTCTTTTAAACCAGAACACCTTGAACATCAATTGCCCATCATATTTTTCGCATTTCAAGTCGTTCTGAAGACGAAATTTCAGTGTCAACATCAGGTTCATGTTAATGCAGCAGTCATGATTGTTCTGCTCTTCAAATGCTGGTCCTGAGCTTAAATGCACAGTTTGGTCAAATATGCTGTACATGCAATTCTTTAAAACCAGAACACCTTAAACATCTTTTACCTTCATATTTATCACATTTCAAGACATTCATGTCAAGAAATTGGTGTGTCAACATGAATTTCACGTTAACGCAGCCTTCATGGTTTTTCTGGCCTTCAAAATGCTGGTCCTGAGGTTAAATGCACAGTTTGGTCAAATATGCTGTACATGCAATTATTTCAAACCAGAACACCTTAAACATCAATTGCCTTCATATTTATCACATTTCGAGTCAATCTGAAGAAGAAATTTGTGTGTCAACATTACGTTCACGTGAATGCAGCATTCATGATTTTTCTGCGCTTAAATTGTTGGTCCTCAGCTTAAATGCACAGGTTGTTCGAATATGCTGTCCATGACAACCCAATATCTTAAACATCATTTGCCATCAAATAGATCGCATTTCTAGGTCATTCTGAAGAAGAATTTGGGTATCAACATGAATTTCACGTTAATGCAACATTCATGATTTTTCTGCGCTTCAAATGCTGGTCCTCAGCTTAAATGCACAGTTTGGTCAGATATGCTGTACATGCAATTCTTTCAAACCAGAACACCTTAAACATCAATTGCCTTCATATTTATCACATTTCAAGTCATTCATGTGAAGAAATTGGTGTGTCAACATGAATTTCACGTTAAGGCAGCATTCATGGTTTTTCTGCGCTTAAAATGCTGGTCCTCAGCTTAAATGCACAGTTTGGTCAGATATGCTGTACATGCAATTCCTGCAAACAAGAATACCTTAAACATCATTTGCCTTCATATTTATCACATTTCAAGTCATTCATGTGAAGAAATTGGTGTGTCAACATGAATTTCACGTTAACGCATCCTTCATGGTTTTTCTGGCCTTCAAATGCTGGTCCTCAGCTTAAATGCACAGTTTGGTCAAATATGCTGTACATGCAATTCCTGTAAACAAGAATACCTTAAACATCAATTGCCTTCATATTTATCACATTACAAGTCAATCTGAAGAAGAAATTTGTGTGTCAACAATAGGTTCACGTTCAAGCAGCCGTCATTATTTTTCTGCGCTTCAAATGCTGGTCCTGAGCTTAAATGCACAGTTTATGTATGCTGTACACACAATTCTTGCGAACCAGAACACCTTAAACATCAATTGCCCTTCATATTTATCACATTTCAAGTCATTCTGAAGACGAAATTTGAGTGTCAACATCAGGTTCACGTGAATGCAGCATTCATGATTTTTCTGCTCTTCAAATGCTGGTCCTGAGCTTAAATGCACAGTTTGCTCATATATGCTGTTCATGCCCACTCAATAACTTAAACATCATTTGCCCTCTAATAGATTACGTTTCAATGTCCTTTGGAAGAAGAAATTTGTGTGTCAACATGAACTTCACGTTTAATGCAGCCTTCATGGTTTTTCTGGCCTTCAAATGCTGGTCCTGAGCTTAAATGCACAGTTTATGTATGCTGTCCATGCAATTCTTTCAAACCAGAATACCTTAAACATCAATTGCCTTCATATAATCACATTTCAAGTCATTCTGAAGATGACATTTGAGTGTCAACATCAAGTTCACTTTAATGCAGCATTCATGATTTTTCTGCGCTAAATGCTGGTCCGGAGATTAAATGCACAGTTTGGTCAAATATGCTGTCCATGCCAACCTAATACCATCATTTGCCGTCATATAGATCACATTTCAATGTCATTCTGAAGAAGAAATTTGTGTGTCAACATTAGGTTCTCGTAAACGCAGCCGTCATGATTTTTCTGTACATTCAATTCCTACAAACAACAATACCTTAAACATCAATTGCCTTCATACTTATCACATTTCAAGTCATTCATGTGAAGAAATTGATGTGTCAACATGAACTTCACATTAATGCAGCATTCATGATTTTTCTGCTCTTCAAATGCTGGTCCTGAGCTTAAATGCACAGTTTATGTATGCTGTCCATGCAATTCTTTCAAACCAGAATACCTTATACATCAATTGCCTTCATATAATCACATTTCAATCATTCTGAAGATGACATTTGAGTGTCAACATCAAGTTCACTTTAATGCAGCATTCATGATTTTTCTGCGCTAAATGCTGGTCCGGAGATTAAATGCACAGTTTGGTCAAATATGCTGTCCATGCCAACCTAATACCATCATTTGCCGTCATATAGATCACATTTCAATGTCATTCTGAAGAAGAAATTTGTGTGTCAACATTAGGTTCTCGTTAATGCAGCCGTCATGATTTTTCTGTACATTCAATTCCTACAAACAACAATACCTTAAACATCAATTGCCTTCATACTTATCACATTACAAGTCATTCATAAGATGAAATTTGTGTGTCAAGATTATCTTCACGTTAATGCAGCCTTCATAATTTTTCTGCGCTTCAAATGCTGTTCCTGAGCTTAAATGCACAGTTTATGTATGCTGTACATGCAATTCTTTCGAACCAGAACACCTTAAACATCAATTGCCCTTGATATTTATCACATTTCAAGTCATTCTGAAGAAGAAATTTGTGTGTCAACATTTAATGCAGCCTTCAGGATTTTTCTGCTCTTCAAATGTTGGTCCTGAGCTTAAATGCACAGTTTGTTCAAATATGCTGTACATGCAATTCTTTTAAACCAGAACACCTTAAACATCAATTGCCCTTCATATTTATCACATTTCAAGTCATTCTGAAGACGAAATTTGAGTGTCAACATCAGGTTCTCACATGAATGCAGCAGTCATGATTTTTCTGCTCTTCAAATGCTGGTCCTGAGCTTAAATGCACAGTTTGCTCATATATGCTGTTCATGCCCACTGAATAACTTAAACATCATTTGCCCTCTAATAGATTACGTTTCAATGTCCTTTGGAAGAAGAAATTGATGTGTCAACATGAACTTCACGTTTAATGCAGCCTTCATGGTTTTTCTGGCCTTCAAATGCTGGTCCTCAGCTTAAATGCACAATTTGGTGAAATATGCTGTCCATGCAATTCCTGCAAACAAGAATACCTTAAACATCATTTGCCTTCATATTTATCACATTTCAAGTCATTCATGTGAAGAAATTGGTGTGTCAACATGAATTTCACGTTAACGCATCCTTCATGGTTTTTCTGGCCTTCAAATGCTGGTCCTCAGCTTAAATGCACAATTTGGTCAGATATGCTGTACATGCAATTCTTTCAAACCAGAACACCTTAAACATCAATTGCCTTCATATTTATCACATTACAAGTCAATCTGAAGAAGAAATTTGTCTATCAACATGAACTTCACGTTAAGCTCGTGTCCGGAGTTTGAATCACAGCGTCTCCCAAAACACTGTTGGTCCCACCCTCCCTCTGATTTTGCCCCTTTATTTGTGCACGCGCGCAGTCCCTGAGAGGAGTGCCCGGAGTGCTGCAGCATCTTGCCTGTTTTGCTGTTTTTCTCTCTTCTACATTTCGTACATTTAGTAAATAATTAAGGAATTATGTTAGAATTCTTGTATTGAGTCTCACTTGTCCTAATACCAAAATAACATGAATCTGCTAGGACGACCAAGTAAAGTTTCAATATGTGATTACACTCGCGTATCCCTCTCGATGACGTTGTTTATCAAACTTATTGCATTTACGCGTGTATATGTGTTACATTGTTTATTTATTTCTATCTAGAGTTCAGAATTGCATGACTCCTCTGACGACGAGTATGTCCCAGACGCCCCAACATCTTCCTCCAGAGGTCGGGCATCTAAACGAAGCCGTCGGGTGGGCTATGGAGGCCGTGGTCGGGGAGCGACGCGAGCACCCCGAGCCAAAAAACGTCCTGCAGTCTCTTGGCCTGACAAGCCATGAGATTGGTAACTTTTCTGGAAGTTGCTGAGCCCTGATGCTCTCTCCTCCACAAGCAAAACAAATGTGCACGCGGTTGCGTAGTGCGCAGCTCGCCCACCTCTGCATGGGCTTGCTTGCTGTGCGCGTAACCGTTGATTGACAGCATGACAAAGCTAAAGCTCGAACTTGATTGGTCGGCAGCGACCAGCGCTTTTTGGAATAATATGGGGGTCTATGAGAGGAAGGCGGAGCTCATGAATAAATTTTCATATCGCGTCATACTAACATTATATTATAGTATCGAACGAGACTGACACATTTAAGCTTTGTTCAACAATGATACATAAATTGAAAACAAACGGAAACTCCGGACACGAGCTTTAATGCAGCCTTCATGGTTTTTCTGCTCTTCAAATGCTGGTCCAAAGCTTTAAATGCACAGTTTGGTCAAATGGCTGTAAATGCAATTCCTGCAAATAGTGGGGCAGATGAATTCAATATTCCATAAGAATCTTTCACTTGGTGATACAAGCACCAAATTTGACACAAATTATGTTTAGGATGTGCATTTTAAGAAAAGTACGTTATCCAGCTGAAAATCCAAGATGGCCACCAGTTTTCAAGATGGCTGCCTCGTTAAATGCAAAGAAATGGTTTTCGAAGTACAACTTTAATGATCCAAACATCAAAATGAATGTATTTTGACTGGAAAAACTCAATGGTGTGAATTAAGTTCCAATATGGCCACCCGTTTTAAAATGGCGGCAATAACGTGACTGAAAATTAGGGGTTTCAGAAGCTGTTTGATAACAGATATTGCATTAAGTTGAAGGCAGACATCCATGATCATTCATTGAAATGCTGTGGTCAGGCTCTATTGGTGTGTAATATTTTATAAGAGTGATGTCAAAGCACAACCAGGTCACACTGGTGACATCACTGCTGAGAGACTCAGCATTGGATTCGGTGTCAGCTTGTAGTGTACTAGCTGTAGTTGTAGTTTACTAACCGTTGTAGTGGTGTACTCACTGTAGTTTTAGTATACTTGAGTGTCCCAAATGCTATCTAATAAGCTCCTGTATATATCTCAAGTAGAAGTTTAGTTAGTTGTAGTTTTGTAGTTAGATAGCCGCACCTGAATTGACAGGATGTGCCAGCGCGGGAGAGCTGAGCGGGGGCTTCAGTTATCTGGACTGTGTACAGATCGCAGGGGACTTAAATGGCACTGGATGAACGATCGGGCTAGGTGTAGGGCACCAGATGCTTTGAACCTAGTTGCATCCCATAGTTTAATGTGCTTTGATGTCTTGTATGGTTGGGTGGTAAAAGGATAACCCCTCGGCCTTTAACCATATAACACAAGATGTCCGCCAACAATCCATTGAGTTGCGCTACAAAAACTGACTGGAAGAAGTGTTGCCTCTGTCAGACAGATACAAAAGAGGAGTTGAAGTCTCCCCCTACCCGTTATGACTGTAGTTCTGATCTAGCCTGTGAAGACTAGAAGAACCAGTCGAAGCTGCACATCAACAGCAGGTCGTTTCCTGACTCAAACAACACACAAGTCTTATAAGTTTTTTCTCACATTGTAAAACAGAGAATCAAAGTCAACATTACCCTATATATCGGTAAAGTGTAATCCCCATTGTATCATCATAGTATTCAGTAATTTTGATTTTCTAAATGCAGAATTGGAATTCTCACACTCAAAAACATATATTTTGATTTATAGACCATCAAAATAGGACTATTTAATCAAAAAATAGTTAAAACACCGTTTAAACCGCTTTGAATGGTGTCCATCTTTAAAAATGGTGGCCATTTTGTATTTTCAAGTGGATAACGTACTTTTCCAAGAGAGTAAGTTCTGAAGCACCTGTGTGCCAAATATGGTGCTTGTATCACCAAGTGAAATATTGTTTCAGCAATCTGCCCGACTAATGATGGTGAAAGTCGTTTCAGGGCCAGGAACACTTTTCTGAATGTCCTCCATACAGTTGCCTTACTCTGCATCTCCGACATCATATAAAAACTTCCATTTGCAAAGAACCACAGCGCAACACACAATATCTGCTGGATGTGAGAGTATGACTACGGTTGGTAATGTAAATGTAAGGACGGATTGGGTTGTTTATGTAGATTATTGACTTGAAACGATTACGAAACGGTACCGCTCAAACAGATAATTGTGATAATTGTGATGAATGCGAGAACATTTATGCTCAGTCTGATAACAATCTAGCGACGAATATTTAATCATCTGTGCAGTAATGCTGCTCCTTTATCCACTAGATCGTTAATAAAAGCTGTTCTACGCCAAAACTCGCTCGCTTACTGACTGAATGAATGAGGAAATGAAACAGTGTGTGTGGCTGAAAGAGGGCGGAGACAGAGAGAAACTCGAGGTTTTCTCAGATAAACCTGCTGGCGACCAGGTTCAAGTCATAGAGTCTGTTACTGCGGTAACTGACTGAGAGTTTAAGTTACCCCTCTTTGTGAAACAGGCTCGAGTTACCCCTCTGTCTCAGGGTTAAGTTACCTCGCTTCGTGAAACGGAAAACTCTGAGTTTCCCTCATTTCAGGGTTAAGAAACTCAGAGTTTTCAATAAACCTACTTCGTGAAACAGGCCCGTGCATATTTGAAGTGTTGTTCTATTGTCCTTTGGGAGACAACAGAGTTTCACAGACAACTTTTTAATCCGAACTTCATTTGGAGGATTGTTTCACACAAATTACCTTAAGTTGGGGAAAATATAAAAACAAGAAAGCTCTTGTTTCTCCCCTGTGTTGTCTGGCTATTTAAATACTCTGAAACTGAAATCTCACCAATACATTGGAGGTGAATAGTCTGCTGTGCAACATTTAAAAAAATGACATTTAGAATATTCTTTCCAGAATGATGAGATAAAAGCACGGATTCAGGCTGCATCGTGTGCAATGGGGAGGCTCAGGGATAGGGTGTTTGACTGCAGAGATCTGACAGTTGAGACGAAACTTAAAGTATACAATCAGTGCATCATTCCGCTAATGTTGTATGGAAGTGAAACCTGGACTTTATATTGGCATCACATCAAGCTTAAAAGCTTGATGTGATGCCAATATAAAGTCCAGGTTTCACCATCCAGCAGCGGCATCTGAGATCAATTCTTAAGATCAGGTGGGATCACTTTATTACGAACGACGAGGTACTGGATCATGCAAAGTCCACGGACATTGAGATCATTCTTGTTAGAAACAGATTGCGTTGGATGGGTCATGTTGCACGTATGCCAGATGTGCGGCCCATGAAGGCACTTCTCTTTGGAGTATTAGAAGAGGGTTCAAGGAGAGTTGGGCGCCCTCTTCTTAGATATAAGGACATCTTTAAGGACATCCTAAAGCGTGGAGCTGCTCTCGGAACATGGAGAGAAATCATAACTGATCGGCTAGCCTGGCGGAGACTCACATCTGACATCTGTGACAAAATAGAAATTGAGAGACGGAACAGGAATATAGAGAGGAGGACCAAGCGTCACGATAGGGAAAGAAGGTGCAGATAGTAATTTTGGAATCCCCCGTGGGACTGAACTTTTTTGCCATTACAAGAATCTTTTTTACTCATCTGAAATGTTTTTTGTGTGTAATACCCGTATCGGGTGATAGGCGTTATTATTATATATATATTTTCTATTGTGTGCAGTTTATTCTGCGACCTGACCGTACAGACGAGTGCTCCACCTCCTCTTGAGTCCCAGTTTAGCTTCTGTTCACAATGATAACAGGTTCAACCAGAGGAAGGTTAACAGTCTCAGTTGTTAAACCACAGAACTGCAGCTCTACATGGAGGGATAATGTTTCCTATTACAGATTGACCTGAGTGGTGTTTGCATCACTCAGACAGGATGACAGGTTTACTGACGCTCTCAATCAAACCAAGCTTCAAGCTATTTTTCTAAATAAATCAGAGGTGAGCAAGAATGCATTCCATTTCATCTGACTCCAAATATTTTCTCACTGTGAATAACAGAAAGCCTAAAGAAAACTGATAATACTCTTTTCTTCTTTTTGAAAAGCTCTCAGTCCAAATGTTCTGCAGCTTTCCGGGGTTTGACTTGCTGAGCTCACAGTATGTCTACTTCAGCTGAAGGCTCTATCGCTCTTCCTGCATTGATTTTGAGGTGAGGGAGACATGTTTACCAAGCAATTGGGGTGTGGAAATGCTTCACTTGTTCTCACTGACAGAATTTAGAGGCGAAAGAGCAGACAAGCAGTTCTCTCAACTCCATACCAGTGCAGAATTGCCGTTAGTTGCATTTATTCTTCACTGTATTGCCTTTTGCCTTCGGTTTGTGACCATGAACACTAACCCTCACCTATGGCCACAGAATAGGACAGCCCGGTCTCACGGGGATTCGTGAAACTGTCACGTCAGTTTTTGTTTCGGTTTCGTGCGCACCAACACGATGTCGTCATGTTTTTCGTGCCGCTCACCACGAGCGAAACCCGCTGTGGTAATCACATCTGAAAGTGGTTTATACCGGCGGATTCATGACGATCTAAGTTGTCCATTGGCGTTTGCGGCCGCCGCCGCGGCCGCCGCTTCGGCCGCCGGACATTCTTTAAATTCCTATGCAAATTCAGCGGATTCATGATGAGTTAAGCTGTCCATTGGCGTTTGCGTTTGCGGCCGCCAGACATCCGGCCACAGCAGTGGCCGCAAACGCCGAAGGACAGCTTAAATCGTCATGAATCCACCGGTATAAACCACTGTCCGGCGGCCACAAACGCCGATGGACAGCTTAGATCGTCATGAATCCGCCGAATTTGCATAGGAATTTAAAGAATGTCCGGCGGCCGAAGCGGCGGCCGCAGTGGCGGCCGCAAACGCCAATGGACAACTTAGATCGTCATGAATCCGCCGGTATAAACCACTTTCAGATGTGATTACCACAGCGGGTTTCGCTCGTGGTGAGCGGCACGAAAAACATGACGACATCGTGTTGGTGCGCACGAAACCGAAACAAAAACTGACGTGACAGTTTCACGAATCCCCGTGAGACCGTGTTGAATAGGAAATCAGCTTGGCTATTTATGCTCCACACATTACAATAAAATCTTAGAACAATGCATGTAAAAGGTGGATTAAAAAATATAAATGACCATACTTACCTTATTGTACTATGGAAATGCTTTATTTTTAAAGTCAGGCATTTCTGATGAGGAGTTAGTCCTGACAGACATTAAAAGAAGTGTTTTACTCAAAAAATTACCTTGTATTGGTATGTTTAAAGTTCAAGCATACAGTCATTTCCCATTTGCATCAAGCACACAGTCACCTCTTCTGTTTCACAGAACAGTGGTAATTCCATAAAGTACGGCAGAGACATGAGTCAGCTACCAAATAAAGCATAACGAAGACTCCTTCAAGGTGATGAGAGCTGGCTGTTAATAGTTCTGCAGTGACTGGAAGACAGAGGTACACAATCTGAGGACAGAGTGTAGCTGTCAGTCAGAACTCGACAACATATTCACAGTCTCACAATGCCAGAGTCCATCCAGTAAAGTACATAAGGTTCACACTATGAAATTTCAGTCTGGAAAGCATCCACTGACAATCAGCTGAGTCAGAACTGAAGAGCTCAACGCTACAGTGCAGCCAGTGAGGCCTTGCCAGGCCATAATAGACCTTTCAGAGCAAACTGAGCCAGGATCTGTGTACATGTGACTTTGAACTTGGCAAGTTGAGCAGGATGAAGCAGTGTGACGAGCAAGAGGAAGTAGTACTCTTCATTTGTAATTGAGATAACAGCATTCTTGCTGATATCATCAGCTCAGGCGATCTCTGGTGGATACACGTCAATCCATTCCATTTCATCTGCAAATGCTGCGTCCACACCCTCAAAGATCCGTTTAGTTATCTTAGATGCTTTTCATATAGGAAGTGATTCAGTTAATTATCAAAGACAAACAGGCAGGCAGATTTGGTGATGGTACGTCAGCAGAGGTGGGTAGAGTAGCCAAAAATCGGACTCAAGTAAGAGTAACGTTACTTCAAAATAATATCACTCAAGTATAAGTAAAAAGTAATCATCAAAAAAATTACTCAAGTAAGAGTAAAAAAGTATTTGGTGAAAAGGCTACTCAAGTACTGAAAGTACCGAGTAACTGTTTGATTGTAATGTCCGATTTATTTTTTAGAAATGATGTGATCAGACAGACAAAAATGTAAAATAATGTGCAAATTATAGTATCTCCAAAAAATAAAATAAAAAATCAAAATAAATAATATCTTTACAAAATGACAAGTTAAGGCACAAGAAACACAAATTTTCAAATCAAATGTTTCACAACATGAAGCTTTTGAAACAAATACCTGTAGTAAGGTAACGTTTGTATGTTTGAACAGTGCAAACTACTTCCAGTGACAAGATATGCTGTATTTCACTTCCCTCCAAATGGCACAGGCTTAGTAGATAGAAAATAACATTACAACTAGGGCTGGACCCGAATATCTACATATGTGGTCATCCTATCCCCCCCGCTCTCCCCTCCCCAGCGCCCGGACCTACCCACTCTGACGTCATGCTTCACTTCGGCCGTGTTAGTAAACAGAAGACAAAAGCCGGAGATATCCATGCTAATGCTATGCTAATGTTGTCAGACTTCGAAGCAAGATCAAATGTCTTGAAAATGTCCCCGTTTTTTTCATTCCCTGTCTGCTACCTGTGTAGAGTTTGTGCCGCTATGCCGCTACAGTTCGTATGTGGTTATGTGACTGCAGGGTTACGTCTGGTGAAACGGAGTCATGTGATTATTGTTTGCGTCTCCAGCAAAATAAAGCATATCTAATGCAGTAAAAAAAAAAAAGTAACGAGCCGAGTGTAGCCCAGTGTAATGGAGTAAGAGTAGTGTTTCTTCTTCACAAATCTACTCAAGTAAAAATAAAAATATGGCAGAGAAAAACTACTGTCAGAAGTAAAATTTTTTAAAAGTTACTTAAGTAACTTAAGCAACAAGAATAATCTTCAGTGGACGATTCATTAAAAACATGTAGTATAGATCAGTAATGCTGACAAATGGGGGAGGGGGGTTACTGGGGGTTACATTGTCATAGATACCTTTTCTGCAGCTTCGTTTTATGTATTTTTTGTTTGTCTTGTCAGGATTTTCTGTCTCATTATCACTGAAGACTCTTGTGTAGATATTGTCAAAGTATATTCAAAAAGTTACATTTTTGTAATATCCATTTGGATATGCTGCCTCCGTACTTTCCATCTGGTGACTACTCTGGGTGAAACTGTGCAGTTTGCAGGGAGTTTAACCATCTTTTCTCCCTTCCTTGTACAAATGCCAAGGAGACTGTGATAAATCAGCCGCTGTGTGGTCACTTTCCCATAGGTATTCCCCACAATACAGCCAGCACCAGATAACAGTAGCGAAAGCTGCACTGCTCTGGGGACAGGTGTGTCCTGGATAAGGCCGCATGATGTGCCTTTGGAGAGGAAGGTCTCTTCTACAACAGTGGCATGTGGTATTAGCCCCAATCACTCTCCAACTGCAAGGTGGAAGTCTTCTGTTTCTCTCAAGAAGAGTTCTGCAGTGGGCAGTTAGAGAAAATGTCCCCATTGCTGTGGCAAACACAAGATCTTATATTGGTTACTCTGAACATGTAGTTTAAATCGACAAATGCCGGAGCCTTTGTAGTTGGCAGATCTGGAATTTGGTGGTGATTGAAGAACAACATACTTCCTATACAGGGCAGCCAAGCAGATTTTAGAAATAAAGAGTGAAACCTTAATGCCTTGGCCAGTAGATTATCCATCCATCCATCCATCCATCCATTTACTACCGCTTGTCCACGGCCGGGTCGCAGAGGCAGCAGGTGAAGCAGGTCGTTCCAGATATCCCTCCCCCCAGCGACGCTTTCCAGCCCTTCCTGGGGGATGCCGAGGCGTTCCCAGGCCAGACGAGATATATAGTCCCTTCAGTGTGCTCTGGGTCTGCCACGGGGTCTCCTCCCAGGCGGACGTGTTCGGGACGCCTCCAGAGGAAGTCTCCCCAGAGGCATCCGAATTCGATGGCCAAACCACCTCAACTGGCTCCTTTTGACGCGAAAGAGCAGCTCTACTCCGAGCTCCCTCCGGATGTCTGAGCTCCTCACCCTATCTCTAAGGCTGAGTCCAGCCACCCTACGGAGGAAGCTCATTTCAGCCGCTTGTATCTGTGATCTCGTTCTTTCGGTCACTACCCAGAGCTCATGGCCATAGGTGAGGGTTGGAGCATAAATGGACTGGTAAATTGAGAGCTTCACCATGAAAATCATGAACAGGATCGTAGACAAGGGACAGCCCTGGCAGAGTCCAACACCCACGGAAAACGAGTTTGACTTTGTGCCGAGTATGTGGACACAGCTCTCACTTTGGTTGTATAGGGACCGAATGGCTCGTATCATGAGCCCGGAGTCCCATACTCCCGCAGTGCCTCCCACAAAGCCCCTCGGGGGACACAGTCGTAGGCCTTCTCCAGATCTACAAAACACATGTAGACTTGTAGGTCGAACTCCCATGACCCCCTCAGCAGCTCCACAAGAGTGGTCCACTGTTCCACGACCGTGACGGCATCCACATTGCTCCTCCTGAATCCAAGGTTTGACAATCGGTCAGAGCCTCCCTTCCAGCACCCTAGGATAGACTTTCCCAGAGAGGCTGAGAAGTGTGATACCCCTGTAGTTGGAGCACACTCTCCAGTCCCCCTTTTTGAAAATTGGGACCACCACCTAGGTCTGCCACTCCGCAGGTACCGTACCCGATGCCTATGCGACATTGTATAGACGAGTCAACCAAGACATTCCAACAATGTCCAGAGCCTTCAGCATCTCAGGGCGGATCTCATCCACACCTGGCGCCTTGCCACCAAGGAGCTTCTTAACTACCTCGGCGACCTCTGCCACAGATATGGACGAAGATTCCCCCAAGTCTTCAGGCTCTGCCTCCCCCACAGAGGACATGTTTACCAGGTTCAGGAGTTCCTCAAAGTGTTCTTTTCACCGCCTGACAATGTCCTCAGTACGGGTCAACAGTTCTCCGCCCCAACTGTTTACAGCCTGAGCAAATCACTGCCTCCACTTCCTGAGGTGCCAGATGGTTTGTCAGAACCTCCTTGAACCAGTCGAAAGTCCTTCTCCATAGTTCTTCTCCATAGTAGGTGGTGATCAGTTGACAGCACTGCTCCTCTCTTCACCCGAGCATCCAAAACATACGGCCGCAGGTCTGATGATACCACTATGAAGTCGATCATCGACCTTTGACCTAAGGTGCTCTGGTACAAGGTACATTTATGAGCAATCTTATGCTCGAACATGGTGTTTGTTATGGCCAATCCATGACTAGCACAGAAGTCCAATAACATCTGGGTTCAGATCGGGCAGACCGTTCCTCCCAATCACCCCCCTCTTGGTTTCTCCGTCATTGCCCACATAAGCATTGAAGTCCCCCAGGAGGACTATGGAGTCCCCCGGTATCGCTTCCAGGACACCACCCAGAGACTCCAAGAAGGCCAAATAGTCCGAATTGCTGTTCGGTGATTAAGCACAAACAACAGTCAGAGTTTTCCCCTCCGCAACCCGAAGATGCAGAGAGGCGACCCTCTCGTTCCCCGGGGAGAACTCCAACAAGGCAGCGCTCAGCCGGGAGCTCGTGAGTATCCCCACACCCGCCCGGCGCCTCTCACCCTCAGCAACTCCGGTAAAAGAAAGTCCAACCCCTCTCCAGGATTCTGGTTCCAGAACCCTTGCTGTGCGTGGAGGTGAGCCCAACTATATCTAGACAGTATCGCTCCACCTCCCGCAACAGCTCGAGTTCCTTCCCTGACAGTGCAGTGACATTCCACGTCCCCAAAGTTAGTCTACGCCACCAGGAGGCGGTACGCCTAGACGCCCGCTCCTGCCTACTGCCTGGTTGGCGTAGCACCCGACCCCGATTTCCTGCCCGGTGAGTGGTGGGCCCACCGGGTGGTGACCCCGTGTTACTTTTTCGGGCTGTGCCCAACCGAGCCCTACGGGGCCCCAAGACTCGGCCACCAGATGCTTCCCCTTCAGACCTGGCTCCAGGGAGAGGCCACGGTTTCCCTAGTCTGGGCGAGGTAGCGGCTTCCATTTTGAGTGCTGTAATCAGGGTTTTCTGAATCGCTCTTTGTCTGGTCCCTCCCCCAGGACCAATTTGCCTTGGGAGACCCTACCAGGGGCTATTGCCCCGGACAACATAGCTCCCAGGATCACAGGGACACTCAAACCCCTCCACTGCGATAAGGTGGCGATTCATCGAGGGGCAGTAGATTCTCCAGTGGACCAATATTTAAAGAAAGAAAAAAAAGCATTGTGTTCAGTTTTAATGTAGAGGTCTAGTTTATTGTAGGGTATCTGTGATTTTCCTGTGACGATTAACTGTTTTTTTAGGTGATGCAGCAACAAAGAAGTGGAAAAGCTTTTGCAATTATTACATCAAAGTTAGAAAATCAATGAGAGAGAAAAGGAGTGAGTGTGCAGTAGCAGATGAAAGTAAGTGGAATTATTGTGATATTTCTCTGGAACCATTTCTGCAAGAGAGGATGACCATGATATTAGTGTTGAAGTGGAAGAGGCCACATGGCACAAAATCAAACACAAGCCAAAAAAGTGGCCTTATGCAAAAAGAGAAAAAAGGCTGCCACGATGGAGGAGCGTCTGTTAATGGGCTTGGATGTTGTGGAAATCCAAATTCCAGAAAATGAGCACAATTATTGATCATTTTGAGGAAGCAAATTTTAAAATTCTTTAAAAAAAAAAACAGCAATGTCAAGGGCCAGAATTCAGGTGGTCCACATTTAATACATGCACCACCATTCAAAAGTTTGGATCACTTAGAAATGTCCTAATTATTTGAAAGAAAAGCATTTTTTCAAAGAAGATAACATTAAGGGATCAGAAATACAGTCTTGATATTGTTAATGTGGTAAATGAGTATTCTAGATGGAAACGGCCAATTTTTAATTGAATATCTACATGGGGTACAGAAGGCCATTTCCAGCAACCATCACTCCTGTGTTCTAATGCTACATTGTGATAGCTAATGGTGTTGAAATGCTAATTGATGATTACAAAACCCTTGTGCAATTATGTTAGCACATGAATAAAAGTGTGCGTTTTCATGGAAAACATGAACTTGCCAGGGTGATCTCAAACTTTTGAACTGTAATGTACATGTGCAGGTGTGCACTCACACAACAACACCTTTAATGTATATGACCAAGTTAATATATATGAGCTCCAACTTTGCCCTCAGACGGACCTGTTCATCTGGCAAAAAACTGTAAATTTCATCTGTGAGCTCAGCTTTGAAGAGGAGTTATATCTTGTCTTTATGTTTAAGACTACAGAGACAAAAGTGCCACTGCTAAATTATTAAAAGGACTGCAGAGATAAAACTGTTGCCCTACAACAACCCTGGAAAGCGATGACTGGCTGGTGTCCAGGGCATTGAGGTGGCTCTACCCCAGCTGGAACATTGGTTCTGCGCCTCACCCTGTCCTCGAGTGCCAACCAATACAGCATCCACCTCACTGCAGATGCAGCTCCAACCCACCTGTTGATCTCCCGCTTCCATCGGCCCTCCCTCATGCACTCATGACCCAGGCTGCACACCGCTCCAGTGCGTGCTGAAGGTTACAGGCTAATGAAACCAACATAACCACATGCTCTGCCAAAAGCAGGGGTGCAATCCTGACGTCACCACACTGGAAACACTCCAAACTTCCAAGGACTCCACTTTGAGATTCTCTTTATGAAGATCATGATGAACGATGTATTTATCATATCTGTAGGTAGAGAAAAAAGAACATCTGTAATGTGCAGAGTTTGTAAAAAAAAGGAAAAAAAGCTACAGCAAGGTTAGGAATAGGGTTAGATATAATGGTTAGTTTTTCATAACCCATATCATCAGAGTTGGGCTACTTACAAAAAATTAAACATAAGGCAGTAAAGAGGGCAAGATTTCCCAATAAAAAGGTTATGGAGCACAAGTCTAGAACTGAAACGGTCAACACAAGTAACTCCAAGCTGAACTGAATTACTTTACACATCTGCTCAACATTTTAAGTCCATATATCTAGTTCTGTTCTCTGTCCAGCCTTTAACCTTGTGATCTGACCAATTCTCCAATCGACTTCCATTCATCCTCATTCCAGACATGTAGGATGATCTTTGCACCTCAATCCAGACAGCAGAGATATCCTTGCTTCTTCTGTCATGGCCAAACAGCTCAACTAGTAATGGAACAGCAACAATTCCTAAGACATTTTCATTGTTTTCTGAAATAAAATAAAAACTCATTCTGTATCATTGAGGGTTTTACAACAATGAGTCATGGTGATACCCTTAGTCATGCTAGTGGTATGACTTTAAGGAGCCGCAACATCAGTGAAAAATAATGCACTTTATTGGTCACTGCATGAATTACAGTACGCAGATAATAAATTCCTCTAACATTTGCAATCCCACTTTTAAAATCGATAATTCAATGAAAATGAAGCAACAAGGCAATCATTAGTGAACTCAGTTTGTGGATACTGTAACATAAATGCATAATATGTTTGGATTTGAACACAATCATGAGTGAACTTCAAAATCACTGTTGGTTAAAGTTTTCTTTGTTAGTATGTTGAGGGAGGCCACTGTGTAATAAGCTGCTGTTTTTATATAAAAAAATGAGAAGATACTGAATATTGACTGATTTCAACCTAATGGAAACCACAGTGGACATGTATCCAACAACATTTTGTCAGCAAATCTGACCCGTAGTTGTTTTCTGAAACTGAACATGAACGTCAAAGGGAAAATCTCTCAATCTTAATTGAATTAAGTACATTGATTAAAAAAATTTCCACTACCTTCAAGTCAATAGTCAGGAGGCGCATATTTGATTGCAGCTACACCTTTGAATCTATTCAAATTGATCCGTATCAGTTTTGCACATAATGATATTCAGCCCGATCTCACGAGGATTCGTGAAACTGTCAAGTAAATTTTTGTTTCGGTTTCGTGCGCACCAACACGATTTCGTCATGTTTTTCATGCCGCTCACAACGAAATGCACACCAATGTATTTTAAACGGCGGACTTTTTGTGCCACTCAGAACGTATTTCAAACGAATGGGTATATTATATTTTTAATGTGAAACCGTTGCGAATCCAACGCTATATTTTGCATTACATCATCCCTAACCATAACCCTAACCATAACCCGGTGGTACACTTATCAATTTGCATAGGAATTTAAAGAATGTCCAAAGGCTGCAAACGCGATTCTAAGAATGTCCGACGACTGCAAACGCGATTACACAAACAGTATACGCCGATGGACAGCTTAGATTGTCATGAATCCGCCGGTATAAACCACTTTCAGATGTGATTACCACAGCGGGTTTCGTTGTGAGCAGCACGAAAAACATTTCGTTGTGAGCGGCACGAGAAACATGACGAAATCGTGTTGGTGCGCACGAAACCAAAACAAAAATTTACGTGACAGTTTCACGAATCCTCGTGAGACCGGGTTGTGATATTTCATGTAAGGGATGATGTCTTGCTGACCTTGTTAGGGTCCGAGCACCGAGGGTGCCGAGGACAGGCGGTGCAAGGGCACTGACTGTCCAAGGCACCAGCGGTGCCTAGGACCCTATTGAAACCCTAGGGTTTATTAGGGGCTCGGGCTTTGCAACGAGCCACTATTGTTCTCCTGTGAAAAAAGCGTTTATTAGGGGCTCGGGCATGAACATGCCAGAGCACCTACTGCTCTCCCGCGGAGTTTAGGTTTTATTATTCTTCCTCCGCCTAAAACTTTGGCTTGCCAGAGTTATGAGCAAAAAACTGCATTAATTTTCCACATACACATGAATGGGATTACTGAATCACTCAGACTGAAGACTCACCTGTTTTCACAACGCCACTGCTTCGCCATACTTTCACCTAGAAACTTCATTTAACCATCAAAACGTAGTGATTTTTCTTGTCTCCGCAGGGATGTATTTTATGTCAGCCTGACATTTACAGTTTTTGATCACTCAAAAAAGTGAAATTTCTCAAAATCTGCTCTGTTCAGAGTGTGTCATGGGACTTGCTAGAGTGGAGGAGAGGTGCAAAATCCGCCTGAAACTTTCACGATCGAATCGCTCTCACGACCACACGACAAGTATTAGGAGAATGAAATTTGGTCAGATTGTAAACAATTTTCCTGGGATTCAAATGAATCCAAGTTTGAAGACCTAGCTCTTTCTGAAGTGAAATGACAGGCAGCAGTTTACAGCAAAGTTGCACCCTTCTCTCCATAGGCACCAATGTAAACTGAATCATCTGGCTCATGGAGGGAGAGTGTTTTTAAATCGCTGTCGCTCGGTCATTTCTCACAATATCTGGAAAATAATTACATTTCTGGTTAGCCACAGCCTTCCTCTCACTCACGGACATTTCACTTTTCACCTAGGATTAACGATTAGCCCGTAAGGACCGGCAGAACACGACATTGCGCTCCCGTTCACAAACACTGCTGTCAGCAGCATGTCTGCCACTCAAGAAGGCACCACAAAGACTTGTCAGAATGTGTCTGTGATAGCTTGGCGCACTGAGCTCCTACCTTTGGTGCGGGCGTCCTGGGTTCGAACTCAGGTAGTGATGTTTTTCTGCCGATCTTCCATGTTTTCTCTAAGTTCTCTATGTTTTATGACGTGCTTCATCATAATTTCACCTCCAGACTTCATTTTAGTCTTCAAAAAAACACCAAATCTCTTCTTTTCAGGCATGTATATATTGTGATGCTCGGATTTATGGTTTTCCATACAGAAGCCTCCAAAAACCCCTGGCTTGATGAAAAAAAAAAAAAAATCTCAGAACATGTGCTGGCGAAAAAATTTGATATTTCATGGGAGTTGCGCATGCGCATGGCAAAATGGCTCTATAACGCCACCTGGTGGATAGACAGGAAATGCTTTATAACTGCTCTGAACATGCTCCAGTCTGGCTGAAATTTTACATGTATGATCAGACTCTGGTCCAGATGCGATTCAAAGGCCGACATGCACTGTCAGTCACAGCGCCACCTGGTGGATGTGCGTGGATTCGCCGACCAGCGTGGATGCGAGGACCCGTCCATCGCTGCTTGCAGCTTTAATTTTTTTTTTCTCTCCCGTAAAATGAATTGGCTTTTTGGCGGCCTTATCATACTCCAAAACGCGTGAAATTTGGCATGCACATCAGGACTGGTGAAAAATTTGATATTTTATGGGAGTTGCGCATGTGTGTGGCAAAATGGCTCTATAGCGCCACCTGCAAAATTGAAAAGTGGTCATTAGGCCAACTGCCACAGTGTTTCATTTACAGCTACAATATTTGGTGGGCATATGCTGAACATCAGGACACACCAAAAAGTCAATTACAGCCATGCCCTAAACTGAACAGGAAGTCGGCCATCTTGAATTTGCTGTAAATTTTTCAAACTTAATAGCTCCTCGGGAAATGAATTGCATTTTTGGGGGCCTTATCATATCCCAAAACGCGTGAAATTTGGCGTGCACATCAGGACTGGCGAAAAATTTTAGATTTTATGGGAGTTGCGCATGTGTGTGGCAAAATGGCTTTATAGCGCCACCTGCAAAATTGAAAAGTGGTCAGTAGGCCAACTGCCACAGTGTTTCATTTACAGCTACAATATTTGGTGGGCATATGCACCACATCAGGACACACCAAAAAGTCAATCACAGCCATGCCCGAAACCCAACAGGAAGTCGGCCATCTTGAATTTGCTGTAATTTGTCAAAATTAATTTCTCCCAGCAAATGAATTGCCTTTTTGGAGGCCTTATCATATCCCAAAACGCGTGAAATTTGGCGTGCACATCAGGACTGGCCAAAAATTTGATATTTTATGGCAGTTGCGCATGCGTGTGGCAAAATGGCTCTATAGCGCCACCTGCAAACTTGAAAAAGTGGTCATTAGGCCAACTGCCACAATGTTTCATTTACAGCTACAATATTTGGTGGGCATATGCACCACATCAGGACACACCAAACAGTCAATCACAGCCATGCCCTAAACCCAACAGGAAGTCGGCCATCTTGAATTTGCTGGAAATTTGTCAAAATTAATAGCTCCTAGGAGGTAAGTCTTAGAGAACTGAAATTTGGCCAGTACATGCACCAGACCTTCCTGATGAAACGCTATCAAAAACTCAACCAGAAGCCCAAAGGTGTGGCCATGGTGGAGCCTCAAAAAACTGATCCTTCGCCATGAAACAGGAAGTGGTGTCTAATTCTTCTCAATATGCTCCAATGTGCCTGAAACTTTACATATATGATAACAGTCCTGTCCTGATGTCATCCACATAGGGATATTCATTCACAGTCAGAGCGCCACCTTGTGGTTTCAGGAAATAGACATCGTTTACACTTTCATTCCCTAGTCTTACCCAGTTGATCATATTCACTTCAAATGCAGTGACAACAGGCTGAACACATTGATGATGCATCCCAGTGAAAATGGTGACTTGTCATCAAAGGGCGTGTCTGTGGTGGCCAAACGAATTTTGATGTTTCGCCATGAAAATGTAACGATTCATATCTCAGCTGAACAATATCCTATCTGCCCCAAACTTCACATGATGGACACCAGGTCCAGTCTGAACACATCCACACTCATAAATTCTGAAAAAGTCATAGCGCCACCTGTTGGTAATAGTAAGTTTAAGGCCTTATATTTTCAGGTACAATGGCCCCAAACTTGGTGATATCATGCTGGAAATTTGTCAGTCGAGTCTTCACCTCTTGACAATCCCACACTGTGAACGGTGTGACATTTCATGCAACGCTGTTGCCGTAGCAACCAAATATCGCCATGAAAAACAAAGTGCTTTTTTGGCGACCTTATCATATCCCAAAACGCGTGAAATTCGCCATGTTCATCAGGACTGGCGAAAACTTTGATATTTGATGGGAGATGCGCATGTGTGTGGCACAATGGCTCTATAGCGCCCCCTGAAAAATTGAAAAAGTGGTCATTAGGCCAACTGCCACAATGTTTCATTTACAGCTACAATATTTGGTGGGCATATGCACCACATCAGGACACACCAAAAAGTCAATCACAGCCACACCCTAAACTCAACAGGAAGTCGGCCATCTTAAATTTGCTGGAAATTTGTCAAAATTAATAGCTCCTAGGGGGTAAGTCTGAAAGAACTGAAATTTGGTCAGTACATGCACCAGACCTTCCTGATGAAACGCTATCAAAAACTCAACCAGAAGCCAAAAGGTGTGGCCATGGCGGAGCCTCAAAAAACTGATCCTTCGCCATGAAACAGGAAGTGGTGTCTAATTCTTCTCAATATCCTCCAATCTGCCTGAAACTTTACATGTATGATGACAGTCCTGTCCTAATTTCATCCACATAGGGATATTCATTGACAGTCATAGCGCCACCTTGTGGTTTCAGGAAATAGACATCTTTTAAACTTTCATGCCCTATTGTTACCCAGTTGATCATATTCACCTCAAATGCGGTGACAACAGGCTTAACACATTGATGATGCGCCCCAGTGAAAATGGTGACTTGTCATCAAAGGGCGTGTCTGCGGCAGCCAAACGAATTTCGATGTTTCGCCATGAAAATGTAACGATTCATATCTCAGCTGAACAAGATCCTATCTGCCCCAAACTTCACATGATGGACACCAGGTCCAGTCTGAACACATCCACACTCATAAATTCTGAAAAAGTCATAGCGCCACCTGTTGGATGGACAGGAAATGCTTTTTAAGTAGCCTGTACATGTTCCAGTCAGCCTTAAACTTTACATGACTGATCAGAGTCCAACCCTCATCACATCCACTGTTTGAAATACAGTCTCAGTCGCAGCGCCACCTGGTGGATAGACAGGAAATGCTTTATAACTGCTCTGAACATGCTCCAGTCTGGCTGAAATTTTACATGTATGATCAGACTCTGGTCCAGATGCGATTCAAAGGCCGACATGCACTGTCAGTCACAGTGCCACCTGGTGGATGTGCGTGGATTCGCCGACCAGCGTGGATGCGAGGACCCGTCCATCGCTGCTTGCAGCTTTAATTTTTTTTTTCTCTCCCGTAAAATGAATTGGCTTTTTGGCGGCCTTATCATACTCCAAAACGCGTGAAATTTGGCATGCACATCAGGACTGGTGAAAAATTTGATATTTTATGGGAGTTGCGCATGTGTGTGGCAAAATGGCTCTATAGCGCCACCTGCAAAATTGAAAAGTGGTCATTAGGCCAACTGCCACAGTGTTTCATTTACAGCTACAATATTTGGTGGGCATATGCACCACATCAGGACACACCAAAAAGTCAATCACAGCCACGCCCTAAACCCAACAGGAAGTCGGCCATCTTGAATTTGCTGAAAAGTTCTCAAAATTAATTTCTCCCGGCAAATGAATTGCCTTTTTGATGGCCTTATCATACTCCAAAACGAGTGCAATTTGGCATGCACATCAGGACTGGCGAAAAATTTGATATTTTAAGGAAGTTGCGCATGCGCTTGGCAAAATGGCTCTATAGCGCCACTTGCAAACTTGAAAAAGTAGTCATTAGGCCAACTGCCACAATGTTTCATTTACAGCTACAATATTTGGTGGGCAAGTGCAGCACATCAGGACACACCAAAAAGTCAATTACAGCCACGCCCTAAACCCAACAGGAAGTTGGCCATCTTGAATTTGCTGTAAATTTGTCAAAATTAATTTCTTCCGGCAAATGAATTGCCTTTTTGGCGGCCTTATCATATCCCAAAACGCATGAAATTCGCCACGTTCATCAGGACTGGCGAATAATTTGATATTTTATGGGAGCTGCGCATGTGCGTGGCAAAATGGCTCTATAGCGCCCCCTACAAAATTGAAAAAGGGGTCATTAGGCCAACTGCCGCAATGTTTCATTTACAGCTACAATATTTGGTGGGCATATGCACCACATCAGGATACACCAAAAAGTCAATCATAGCCACGCCCTAAACCCAACAGGAAGTCGGCCATCTTGGATTTGCTGTAAATATTTTATCCCGGCAAATGAATTGCCTTTTTGGCGGCCTTATCATATCCCAAAACGCGGGAAATTTGGCGTGCACATCAAGACTGGCCAAAAATTTGATATTTTATGGGAGTTGCGCATGTGTGTGGCACAATGGCTCTATAGCGCCCCCTGAAAAATTGAAAAAGTGGTCATTAGGCCAACTGCCACAATGTTTCATTTACAGCTACAATATTTGGTGGGCATATGCACCACATCAGGACACACCAAAAAGTCAATCACAGCCACGCCCTAAACCCAACAGGAAGTCAGCCATCTTGAATTTGCTGGAAATTTGTCAAAATTAATAGCTCCTAGGGGGTAAGTCTGAAAGAACTGAAATTTGGTCAGTACATGCACCAGACCTTCCTGATGAAACGCTATCAAAAACTCAACCAGAAGCCAAAAAGTGTGGCCATGGTGGAGCCTCAAAATACTGATCCTTCGCCATGAAACAGGAAGTGGTGTCTATTTCTTCTCAATATGCTCCAATCTGCCTGAAACTTTACATGTACGATGACAGTCCTGTCCTGATTTCATCCACATAGGGATATTCATTCACAGTCAGAGCGCCACCTTGTGGTTTCAGGAAATAGACATCTTTTACACTTTCATGCCCTATTCTTACCCAGTTGATCATATTCACCTCAAATGCGGTGACAACAGGCTGAACACATTGATGATGCATCCCAGTGAAAATGGTGACTTGTCTTCAAAGGGCGTGTCTGTGGCGGCCAAACCAATTTCGATGTTTCGCCATGAAAATGTAACAATTCATATCTCAGCTGAACAAGATCCTATCTGCCCCAAACTTCACATGATGGACACCAGGTCCAGTCTGAACGCATCCACACTCATAAACTCTGAAAAAGTCATAGCGCCACCTGTTGGATGGACAGGAAATGCTTTATAAGTAGCCTGTACATGTTCCAGTCAGCCTTAAACTTTACATGACTGATCAGAGTCCAACCCTCATCACATCCACTGTTTGAAATACAGTCTCAGTCGCAGCGCCACGTGATGGATAGACAGGAAATGCTTTATAACTGCTCTGAACATGCTCCAGTCTGGCTGAAATTTTACATGTATGATCAGACTCTGGCCCAGATGCGATTCAGAGGCCGACATACACTCTCAGTCACAGTGCCACCTGGTGGACGTGCGTGGATTCGCCGACCAGCGTGGATGCGAGGACCCGTCCATCGCTGCTTGCAGCTTTAATTTTCATTACTTTTTGATAAGAGTTTGTCTGAAAACTACTGACAGTCACAGCTATTTCATGCAACGCTGTTGCCGTAGCAACCAAATATCGCCATGAAAAACAAAGTCCTTTCTGACAGGTTAGGAATACTCCAATGCTCACAAAAATTACCACACACATCACCATTGACCCAAGGAACAACACTGTATGCATCTCGGCACTGCACATACTATAGCGCCCCCTGCAGTATTTTTAACAAACAGCCCCCCCAGCATGTTTCACCTACATCCATGAAATTTGGGAGGCTTATAGAGCACATCAGGATGCACAAAAAAGCCTCTTGGAGCCATGCCCTAAATCCAACAGGAAGTTGGCCATCTTGGATTAAATGTGAAATTTTTGATGATTTTTCTCATTTTTGAGAGTGAATACCTCCGAGGGGATAATTCCAGGAGACCTGAAATTTTGTCAGTCCACACAACAGGACTTGGTGATGAAAACTTATCAAAAGTTTAACCAGAAGCCAAATGGTGTGGACATGGCGACCATCAGAGTTTTGATGCTTGGCCATGAAACAACAGCTTCTGTATGACCAGAGGCATCACTAGGTCTTAAGGACAGGGGGGGCTAAGCCCCAAGGAGATCCCCCCAGGAGATGCACAGGATGTGCATAACTATCCTCTGCATGCTCCAATGTGCCTCAGACTTTACATGTATAATCACACTCCAATCCTGATCACATCCATAGGCCAACATACACTCTCAGTCGCGGCGCCACCTGTTGGATGGACAGGAAATGCTTTTTAAGTAGCCTGTACATGTTCCAATCGGCCTGAAACTTTACATGAGTGATCAGAGTCCAACCCTGATCACATCCACTGTTTGAAATACAGTCTCAGTCACAGCGCCACCTGGTGGATGGACAGGAAATGCTCTATAACTGCTCTGAACATGCTCCAGTCTGGCTGAAATTTTATATGTATGATCAGACTGGTCCAGATGCGAATCAGAGGCCGACATACACTCTCAGTCACAGCGCCACCTGGTGGACATGCGTGGATTCGCCGACCAGCATGGATGCGAGGACCCGTCCATCGCTGCTTGCAGCTTTAATTTTCATTACTTTTTGATAAGAGTTTGTCTGAAAACTACTGACAGTCACAGCTATAGGTCATGCTGTGTAACTAAAATAAAAATGAAAACTGGTAATGGTTGGAGCTGTATAAATGAAACAGTATAATCTCTATTGTATTGTGTAAAGAGATGCAGAAATCACCCAACTATGGTATATGAAACCTGAACTGAATGTGTGAGTATTCACGAGCGAAGTTGAGTGTGAAAAACATGGTCTGTGATTTTGCTGAAATGACCTTTAAACCTTAAACCATCTTGATCACATCCAGGTTATCTCCATTAAGCTACAGCTAGTCTTTTTTTATGTGTTATTATGCAACATCTTGAAACTAGATATTTACTAGATACTCATATTTAGTGTCTCCGTGTGGAAAAAAAAACAACACATTACAATCAAAACAAGAGCATGGACAGTTAAATAAATGTTGTGAGTTTTATTTTTATGTAATGCAGCTTAGTCACCATGGTGACCATGGAGCTAAATTTAGCCCAGTTAGAAAACTGGGATGAACTGTTGCTTACTTTCATCCAAAGAAAAGAATTGCTGTGTGTTAAAAACAATCCAAAAAACAAAAAACAAAAACTTAGTGCCAAGTGGGAGTGTGCTATGCA
Source organism: Acanthochromis polyacanthus (assembly GCF_021347895.1). Taxonomy (NCBI): domain Eukaryota; kingdom Metazoa; phylum Chordata; class Actinopteri; family Pomacentridae; genus Acanthochromis; species Acanthochromis polyacanthus. The sequence continues at coordinate 20,887,336 of NC_067131.1, read as the reverse complement.
TAAGAATCATCAGTGTAGCAACATCATTGGATTAAACATGCCATTGAACTGTTAAATCATGTTTCAAATGAGTTTCTTTTTTGTAGAAAAAAAATATTGACAAAACAGATGTGTGTTCTCTTTATTGTCAGTGTCCCTAAGCCTAATCTGTGAATGGGATGAGGTGCTGTGCATTATTGAGGTTCCTACACATTTTTGATTTAGTATTCCAAATGTTTTCAGATTCAGATTTCCAGACTTCTTTGAACATTTTTAGATGATACAGTATTTGGTATTTCAGTACAAATAGCGAGAGATTTAATATGCTGTATATGTTACATTCTGACTATGTATGCTATTTTTGCTATGTGTAGTTACCAGAAGATTGCAGTTCTCAATAATGCAATTATGTAGGAACACACAAGTGTAACAACAAAGTCATATTATTATCCATCTATTATCTGCACACCACTTAATCCTCATTAGAACTGCAGGGGGGCTGGAGTCTAACCCAGCTGACTTCGAGTGAAGGCAAGGGACACCCTGGACAGGTCGCCAGTCTATCGCAGGGTGACACATAGAGACAAACAAGCACACTCACATTCATATCTACGGATAATTTAGAGTCATCAGTTAACCATATTTTTGGGAGGAAGCCGGAGAACCTGGAGAAAACCCACGCATGCACAGGGAGAACATGCAAACTCCATGCAGAAAGATCCTAGGTCCAGACCAGGAAGCGAACCAGGGATCTTCTTGCTGCAAGGTAGCAGTGCCAACCCGACTACTGTGCAGTCCCGTCTTATTATACATATTCAATAAGAAATAATATTTTCCTTGCCCTATTTGTATTCATTCATCCATCTATCCATCGGATGGAGTCTATCCCAGCTGACTTAGGGAAACGGCAGGTTTATACTGGACATGTTTATCACAGGGCTGCACATAAAGACAGACAACCAAACACACATTCACACCTATGGACAGTTTGGAATTACCAATTAATCTCCACATGTCTTTATACTATGGAAGAAAACCGGAGCATCTGGTGAGTCCATATTTTATCCAGTCTTTAATATATAAGAATCAAAACTGTGATGACAAGAGGTAAATTATTTAAATTTTACGACATCTGCGCAGTCTTGTTTACTTATTGTGTCCATGTAGATGACTGCTGCCAAAAAGGTTTGTTTCTTTGCACAGAAAAGACCACCTGTTTACTTTTGTAATAACTACATCTCATCATAATTCATAAATATTCAGAAAAGCTTTTTATTTGGTTATTTAGGGTTTTATGAATACATGCAATTCAAACACATCACCACATTTTCTTTAAAATTAAAATGATTGTGGATGTCTGTCTATTTTTTATAAAATGATGGAATGACAACAGTGGTCTGAACGTACAGGTACACCCCCTGTCAAAAGTTTTAGGACACTGTCTCATTCAAATAAAGTAGAACCTGTCCTACAACTTTTGACAGGGGGTGTATTTCATCATATGGATGTGATCAGGGCAGGACTCTGATCATACATGTAAAGTTTCAGGCAGATTGGAGCATGGTCAGGGCATTTACCCAGCATTTGAAATTTCATGGCGAAGGATCAAAATTCCAGAGGCCGCCACGGACACGCCCTTTGACTTTGGAAAAAGATTTTAATAACTTTGGATCATTAAGGCCTCCTGTATGTACTAATTTGAGGTGAATTGGAGTTCGCTCTAGAAAAAAATGAAAAATGGGCAAAATCTGACATTCAACACAAAATAGCTCACTTCCTGGTGGGTTTGGAATATGGCTGTCACTGACTTTTTTGTTCAGCCTGATGTGCTGCATATGTGTACCAAATTTGGTACATACACCCCCTGTCAAAAGTTGTAGGACAGGTTCTACTTTATTTGAATGAGAAAGTGTCCTAAAACTTTTTGACAGGGGGTGTATGTGTTGTCTTAGATATTACCACTTTGTGGTGCCAAAATAGTTTTCTGTCAGAGACTGTATCAGGCGTGAACTAACCGTGACGTCACCCGTTGGTTTCAACGCCGAGAAAATGAAGCCCGGATTTTGCTACTTCCTGGTCGCCATTTTGGATTTTTTGGAGCCAGTGACATAAAAAGCATCATCAAACAGGCTGGACCGGAGAGCAACTCGGGGCATGACCAGTCAATGGGACTGTCAATCAAGTATAGCCACGCCCCCTGGCTCCGCCAATTTTAACGATTTATTTAAAATTCAGTATTGATTTATTTTAAGATCGGCCACCTGATCTCTCATTGTGACCATGAAAACTAATGGGAAAAAAGTCCTGAGCTATAGAAAATCAGTCTATCAAATTTTATTTTTTCCAAAAATGACTTGGGGTCTGTGGAGCAAAAGCTTTTTGGAGCCAACCCTAGCGGACGGCGTGATATTGCAAGTTTTTGACACTTCCGGGTGGGCTTCAATTTTGGAGCCAGATGCTACGTCCATCTTTATATACAGTCTATGGACTGTATATAAAAAATGGACACAGGCTTTGAATCTGAAAAATGAAATCAATGCCGAAGTGACTTGCACCTGTAACAGCCAGGAGGAGTCGACTCCTCTAGTCCAATTGATTATTATCCAATTTTATTATTACCCAGTAAAAGATGTCCAATTGTACAGGAGTCTATGAGAAAAACAACCCAACTGTTTCCTTGATCTGTTACATCAGTAAACCTTTCCCTAATGGGTCATGGTATCAGTCGCTACTTGAACAACTTTGTAAGTGCAACATTGTACACCTTTCAATAGGCTCTATGCACGAATCACTTCCGTCTTCGGGTAAGGATGGCGAGGCATTTCCGGTCTGACATAAACACTATGAAAACAAGCTCGAAGTCGTCATGGCGGAGTCTGTTTACACACGCCGTTTACTGGAGTTACCAAAGATCACGGTGAATGATGTGCGGAGAATTGTCCAGGCGTCCAGCACAACACCACAGAGCAAACTTGAAAAAGGTTTCACGTCTCGTCGTACCTGTGTAATTTTGAAGGTAAGTTGCTAAGCTAATTTTAGCCAGCCGAATTGGAAGCTCGGCTGGTTGTCACAGCCGCGCTGTCTTTTAATAATGATCTAGTGAACTTCAGGCAAATCAGATAACAAGAAATGACTCTTATTCCCCGTTTTGTATCAGGTATCAGGGAAAGACAGAGGTATAAATGAGATCTCTGTGACAGCTCACTGCTACCACTTTATGAAGAAAGCAGAGACGCCACACAAGCTGAGAGTAGGACAAGAATAGAAAAGCACTCACAGAGTGCCTCCGCCAAGGATCAAGAGGTAAACAGGAAACCCATGCAGTAAAGGATCATGAGCTGGAATTGAACCTGCATCTCTGACACAGTTCTGTTTACGACTCACCTTCTTAACCAGTTGAGCTATCCGGACACCTTGCTCCAATTTGTTGGACGACATACTAACCTATGATGTTTTTGTCATATTTTGGACCACATACTAAAACATACTAAAAAATTCAAAGTGATCCAGAATCCAGGATCCTTTCCGGATTGCCCAATTCATCCCAATTCAATTCCCAATTCATTTTTGGAAAAAATAAAATTTGATAGACTGATTTTCTACAGCTAAGGATTTTTTTCCCGTTAGTTTTCATGGTCAAAATGAGAGATCAGGTGGCCGATCTTAAACCTCAAACCTTGTTGGATCTGCGATGTAAAGTCGGATTTATGATTGATTTGAATAAAGGTGGCCACAAAGCCTTGCCCCCACCTTTACGGGGAATCCCGGCTTACCTGCTCTGGACACCGAACCTACCTCCTCCACGGAAGCGTGGGTTAGGGCTAAGGCCTACCTGGCGACCATGTCCTCAACGTCGTTCGCTTCCTGGGCAAGACGAGGGATGTTGCTTATCCTTCAGCGTGTCCCAGCGCTTTTTGGACCCCGTCGCCTCCTGCCTTGTGCCTATCGCCTGCCTGGATGAGAGATTCCTGCCGCGCCGCCCCTGCTTTCCTCGGCTGCAGTGGCGCGGATTAAACCTCCGGAACCTGGCGACATTGCAGCGGGGCGCCCGAATCCCCGATCCACCTGTTGCTCCCCGCGCCAGGATTGGCCTGGTGAACGCCAGATCACTGGCAAACAAAGCTTTTATTCTGAGGGACTTCTTTTGCTCCCGGAGCCTGGACTTCCTCTGTGTGACAGAGACCTGGATCAGCAATGGTGAGCGCAGCGCCCTCGTTGATTTGATCCCGGACTGCTGCTCTTTCTTTAACTCCCTGTGAACGTCGGGCCGTGGAGGAGGAACGGCCACTGTTTTTAATAAGAAGTTTAGATGCAGGCAGCGGCCCATTCCTTTGTCTTTCTCCAGCTTTGAGGTGTTGTTATTTGAGGTTGGCCGGTCAGACCCGGTGCTGTGTGGTGTCATCTATCGGCCTCCCAAGTACAATAAGGACTTTTTACAGGACTTCTCTGACTTTCTGGCTGGAATCATCCCTAACTATGATCGTGTACTAATTGTTGGTGATTTTAATATCCATGTGTGCTGTCCTGATAAGCCGCTGGTGAAGGACTTTTTAAGTCTTATTGACTCTTTCAATGTAGTTCAGTGTGTGTCGGGTCCCAGACATGAACACGGACACATGTTAGACTTGGTTCTATCTCATGGATTGTCTGTGTCGAATACTGATATCCATGATCACATATTCTCTGATCATAAGCCTGTGATTTTTAATGTCGGCTTTTCAAGTGCTGTACTTAAATCTAGCACTCCTGCTCGGCCCTGTCGGGTCTTTAAACTCCCTCTCTGCCGGCCGGTTCTCTGCTGCTTTTAATCTGCTGTGTGTCCCCTCTAGTCTATCCTCTATGGATACAGAAGAACTCAGCTCATAGTTTCATTCTCCCCGTCAGGGTATTTTGAACTCTGTGGCTCCTTTAAAGACTGCACATCGTAGAGCAAAATTGGAGCCCTGGTTCAACGACGCAACTAGAGCAGCCAGGAAGGAGTGTTGTAGAGCCAAGCGCAGGTGGAAGAAGGACAAGTTGCAAGTGTCGTTTTTAATTTTGAAAGACTGCTGAAAGACTATCAGAGTGTCACACAACGGGAAAAGAACCCACGCAGAGAGCACATGATCGAGGTGAGATGCAGTTAATAAGTGATTTATTGTAGGGAGGGGGAAGTGGATCTGGCGGGAGGGGAACTGGGGTCTTGTCGGGGGGAAGCGAGGAGTGGTACCGGGAGGGCTGCGTTCCAGCCGGGGATCAGCGGCCGTTGGTTCCGGGAGGGGAAGCAGAGTGCGGCGCCGGATGGTCTTCGGATCCCTGGCAGCTGGAGGGAAAGCGGGGATTAGGGGCTGGAGAGCTAGGATGCAGGCAGGGCAGACTGGAGCGATCAGAACCGGGCTGGTTTGCTATTTATTCCTGATTATCACAGGTAGGACTGGGGGGCGCCAGGAGAAAGGGGAGAGTGATGCCGAGAGGGGGGTCTGGAGAAAGGTGGGGTCCAGAAGGGGAAAACCAGAGGCACACAGCAGGCAGGAGTCTGAGCAGCAGATTCTGGCAAGACAGGAGAAAACAAGGTTAGAGATTTGTTCCTTAGACAGCAGGACTAAAAGGCGAGAAGGCAACTGACAAGGTGAGTCGAGTCTAACAATCTGACAGGGTGTTGCAGGATGAGCCGGTCTTTTATTGTCAGTGTGTAATCAGAAGGATGATTGTCAGCTGCTCAGACTCTGGTGGAGGTGGCTGATTGAAGGAGTGGCTTCAGCTGCTCTCTCATCTGCTCTGCTGTCGGGGGAGAGAGAGAACAGGAGAAATGCACCAGGAGAGATGAGGGGAAAAAGGCAGGATGGGGTTTAAGGGATGTCAGGTGGGAGTGAGAGGAGGATCCTGACACAGACTGTGGTTAAGGAAGCCAAAAGGACTCACTTAGCTGGAGTCATTGAGTCAAACCGCTGAAACCCTCGAGTTATATTTAATACTATTGACTCTGTTTTAAATGTTCCCAAGCCTGTTTGCCAGGAAGCATCCATGGAACTGAGCATCAAATTCCAGGAGTTTTTTATTGATAAAGCTGTTAGCACAAGGGCTCTGATCTCAGCTCCTGCCTTCGACCCATCTGACTCTGTCTGTTGCCCGGCTGGGCTCCATAAATTTGAGTCTGTTACTCTGTCATCTTTAACAGACATTGTCGGCCACATAAAGCCATCAGGTTCTCATGACTCCATCCCGCCTCATTTTTTGAAAGAGATTTTTCCATGTATTGGGCAGTCAGTTTTAACCGTCATTAACAGCTGTCTGTCCACTGGCCTGGCCCCCACTACTTTTAAACACGCTGTAGTCCAACCACTGCTTAAGAAACCTGGCCTTGACACCACAGTTTTATCTAACGTCAGACCAATCTCCAAGCTGCCCTTTCTTTCCAAAATTTTAGAGAAAGTTGTTCATGCCCAGCTGAAGTCCTTTTTAGATGAGCACAATATATTAGAGGTTTTTCAGTCTGGTTTTAAGACCCTGCATAGCATGGAGTCAGCACTGCTGCGGGTTTTTAATGATATTCTCCTGGCAAACGACTCTGGGGATTATGTGGTTCTTGTTCTCCTGGATTTAACTTCTGCATTTGACACAGTGGACCACAATATTTTAATATCTCGCTTGCAGCACTCAGTTGGCATTAGTGGTAGTGCACTGCAGTGGTTTAGGACCTATTTGTCTGGCAGAACTATGAGTGTGAGCCTGGATAGCTTTGAATCCCCCCGCCGCTCCATTGTCTTGTGGGGTCCCGCAGGGTTCAATTTTAGGGCCTCTCCTTTTTTCCTTATACCTACTTCCTATGGGATCCATCCTCAGGAAGCACGGCATCGCCTTCCATTGTTATGCGGATGACACACAAATTTATATGCCATTGAAAAAGAAAGACTGTCAATCAGTCACACCGCTTCTGTCCTGTCTTGACAACATTAAAGCTTGGATGGCCTTAAATTTTCTCTGTTTCAATGAAAAGAAAACTGAGGTAATGGTGTTCGGTCCCAGTGGCCCTTGTGAGTCTCCCCCTGTTGACTTGGGCCCCCTGGCTCACTATGTTAAGCCAGTGGTTTCCAATCTGGGTTTTAAAATGGACTCTGATTTTAAATTTGACCATCAAATCAGCGCTGCGGTGAAGGCTAGCTTCTTTCACCTGCGTCGATTAGCCAAGGTGAAGCCCTTTTTAACACAAGAGCACTTTGAATTGGTCATCCATGCTTTTATTACCAGCAGACTGGATTATGTAATTCATTGTACCTTGGAGCCAGCCAGTCTGCCCTAGCACATCTCCAGTGTGCTCAAAATGCTGCTGCCCGTCTTTTAACCAGCACTCGAAAATACGAGCACATTACACCCATGTTAGCTTCCTTTCATTGGCTCCCCATGCGTTTTAGGGTTGATTTTAAGGTTCTTTTATTTGCTTTTAAAACTTTAAATGGTCTGGCCCCTCCCTACCTCTCTGAGCTGCTCAATCCTCATGCCCCCTCACGAACCCTCAGATCAGCTGATCAGTTGCTTCTGGAGGTTCCAAGGTCTAGGCAGAAGTTCAGAGGAGATAGAGCCTTCTCTGTTGCTGCTCCCAGATTATGGAATAATCTCCCTTTGCACATCAGAGAGGCTCCCTCACTTTTGGTTTTTAAAACTAAACTTAAGACCTATTTTTATTTACTGGCTTTTAACACAGCTTGAGACTCTGCTCTTGTTTTATTGTGCTGCTGTTTTAATATGTGTATGTTTTATTTATTGTTTTTTTAATGTTTAAATTTAGTATTTATTGCTTATTGTACAGCACTTTGTTTCAGCGGCTGCTGTTTTAAAAGCGCTTTATAAATAAAGTTGAGTTGAGTTGAGTTGAGTTCATTTTCTCAGCGTTGAAACCAACGGGTGACGTCACGGTTAGTTCACGACTGCGTGCATAGAGCCTATTGACAGGTGGCTACTGTATTGCTGTCCATTGTGCCCTCAGGTTCTGAGTCAGATCCATCCTGCACTCATTACATCTGTTTTCAAAAGACCAACATCAGTAGTCCATATTCATCTTTTATTTGCAGTCTGTGGTTTTACTATATACATGTGCATTGCTATAGTGGCTTAAATACTTCAGAAACGTTTCTTAACCTGTAACAGTAAAGAAGACTCTCCACCCAAGGAGAAATTACAGCATCAGTGATTTCTGCAAATGGCAAAAGAGGACCTTTTGTATTCACTGATATGACAGAGTCTTATAGTTACTAATTACAGCTCTTACTAATTATAGCTAACCTGATATCCCCTGTAGCAGCTACAGGGGATATCAGGTGAGATTATTAAAGAGCCACACATTTAGCAAAGGAAGCAGCTTGAGGTGGATGGATGAGTCAGCAAACCATGAAACTAAGCAATGGAAAACCTCTACTCATTTCATGACAGTCGAGGTAGGTTTCCTCTATCAGGACTGTTCCCAAACGTAAGCCCAAGGCTGTTTTTATTCTACCTGAAAACCATCCTAAAGTCACTGATATAGTCACAACTTTAAGTCCAAAATGAACATCACTGGACTATATGGATAGGAGATAGGTGAGAAAACCGGCTTGTCTCATCGTGAAGAGGTGTGACATTTCAGCGATGATTTCTCACAGTCTGGAAGTTAGTTTGTTCACATTGACTTGTGCACATTTCACAGTTTATCCAAAAGTCTTCATCATGTCTGATGACCAGTATGGTGAACTGGGAATCCACACCTTAATGTCACACAAGCAATTTGTGAGGCCCCAGGGAATCAGATTATGACTGTTACGAACCTGCCCCAATTCCTGCCCTTCTCCCTCCTTTTGTCCTTTTCCCTATTATCTCCCATCCATGTCACCTTCCTATTCGTCTTGTACCTCTGGCTCCCTCTGTCTGTCGTCTTTCCCTCCTGTCTCTCCCTCCTGGACGCTCACCCTCTGGCTCTGCCAGCTGATTGCTTTTATGGGCATCAGCTGCAGTTAATCAGCTCACACTACTCACCTGTCCCCCACCTCAGCTATAAAAGCTTTGTGCTGACTCTTAGTCTCTGCTGGATCATTGCAAGACTCGCATGTCCTCCCAGATGCTGTCCCCAACAAACCCTTCCACCTCTGGACTGCGTCAGCTTATGGACCCTTCTGCTTCCCTCTTTGTGGATTCCCCACTTGGACTCTATTGTGTAGATTTGACCTCAGCCTGTTTGTTTCCCTCGGTTATTAGTTTGCTTCCCCTTGTGTGAGTACCTTTCCTTAGATCTGTTTAGTCGATGCTGTTTTTGTTTATAATTCTCTGTTTCTGCATTCCTGGTGGAGATTCTATAGTGTTGATGTCTAGCGTGTGAATATTCATGGTTTTGGTTTGGTTCGTTCCTCTAGTTCTGTTCTCAGTGATATAACAGTTTTTTGGTTAATAAATCCCTTCCATTATCCACATCAGTTTGCCTGTCTGTTGTGTCTGCGCCTGGGTTCTCCAACCTGCAACTGTAACAATGACAGTCTGTGTATCCAGAACCTTTAGCCAAGTGTAGGTAAATCAGTATGGATGTAGGTTGGTATAGACTACCAAACTAATCTCTCACTGAAGATCAGGGTATTTGGCATTTTTCTACATTTACATGTATAAACTGACACTAAATCTGAACACAAGGTAGTAAATGTAAGTGAAGTCTGCAGTTAGAGTAAAATTTTGTGTGGAACTCAACTCTTCTCCCACCATATGGGAATGAATGCAAACAGAACAGTTTTAGCAAAAAGTACCTACTCTGAAGAAGCAAAGAGAACCTCAAGGAACTAAGAAGCACTGGAATCGGCACTTTCAGTGCCCCTGCATTGATCTGCACGTGCGCAAATTTGATTAAGTCCAGCAATGGCAACCAAACAAGAGAAAGAAATGGTGTGTTGAAAAGTCTGGACAGTCAAGAAGCTGAGAAGGAAGAAAGCAGATAAAGAGCTGCTGTGGAATGAACCAATGAGGAGGCTATCATGGTGGACAGAAGCATCAAAAATAGCTGGAGGTGCAAGAATATGATCATGAAGTTCAGCAAACTCAGTACAGAGAATCTGTACAAGGATATATTAGTCTAAAGTTAGTTCTTTTAGTATGCAAAGCTGTCATCAACAAAAAGACGGAAACACTGACAGTATCATGTTGTCAGGCTTCTCACAGGTACCTTACAATTAGAAATGCTCTTCTGGAAGTACTTTTATTCTTTCTTTTTTTTTTTTCCCCAGAGTAAGATGAGGGGATTGATATGACTCTCACATCAAAAGAAAAACATATCCTAGACATTTATTAAAAAGAGGAAAAATGACAAGTTGTGGTTTTGCAGGATTTAATGCACCATGCTAGTACCAGCAAAGAGCATATACCCTTCGTCCTATAAATCCAAAGCTTGGAATTCAGCATAACATTAGAGCAAATGTAACCTTTTAAACTTTCTTAATATGCATAAACACCTTTTGACCTCAACTCCCACTATCTAAAGCAAATTCACATCTGTTCAAGCCTATTGCTTCATTCTATTCTTTGTACTGGGTTGAAAGTTGGTTTTGTGGGCTGTTTGGATACTAGGATGTATCCAACATTTCTTGACATAGGATAGTCAGTTTACTGGAAACCTGCACAGCTCGGTAAATCTCGTTTACACTGTCGTTCTTTTGTTTGGGGTTATCCAAGAAATTTCATGTAGAGCCTGACTTACATGGGTTGTCGATACCAATGCTGATTATTGGTTGTCAAGAAAGGTCAATATCCTATAGTTACAACTGATGTACAATACTGTTCAAAAGTTTGGGGTCACCCATTTTCATGTCCTCCATGAAAACTCACACTTTTATTCATGTGCTAACATAATTACACAAGGGTTTTCTAATAAGGAGCCATCTTCTTACAAAGCTCTGATTGGCCTGATTGTTCTTCAATCGGAAACCAGCCATTACAAATGACAACTAAAATTACATATGTGGGCAGTCATTCAGGGATTAGAGGTCTTCTGGGGCTTTGAGGAGGTGACATTAAACCTAAGGCTTAAGTGAAACCATGTCCAACTGCAGTCAGTTTAATGAGGTTGCACAGATGCTCAGTCTTCTTTCAACTGGTCTCAGGGCGGTTTGTCAATTTGTCCAATAACCAACATGTGATTGCTTGTTAAATGATCAAATGAATTGATCATCTACAACCCCTTTAAACTGCTTCAAAGTGGATCAAAACTGCACAAAAACAGAAAAAAATCTATTTTTTAAAGACACTGTTAGGCTGGTTAGAGTCTCTACAATTTAATGGTTAAGGTAATTTAAATTTTTGTCAAAGAGGAGAAAATTCCACAGGGAGTGCTGCTGCTAAGCGCTGTATTGTAATCTAAATGAGATTATTTCATGAACGTGACCCTGCTGCACAGGAAGTATGCAGAATTAAAACACAGCAGATCCCACAGTCTAACAAATTTGGACCAAGTATTGCATTATAAACAGTGTGTCAGAGATAATGTGTATTTACATTCCCCATGAGTGGACTCAATGTACAGATGACTAAATACACATTAAGTGGGATTTGAAAGGAATGAGGTTCACTTATCATGGAAAAAGGAGGGTCAAAAGAAGAGTAGGAGGCAGCAGGAAAAGGAGACTGGAGGGAGAAAATGATGGGACAACAGCGCAAGTAGACAAATGTGCTATTTTTCTGGTAAAGAAAGAGGAAAAAATATCATTTCCATGTACATGACTGAATAGTGTGAGAAGACAAGGGTTTTTCTGCACACAGAATGTACAGATATGGGTTTTGCAGCAAAAGCCAAGCTCTATTTTCAGGCACTCTAAGCTTGAGAAGTCTTATGCAAGACGTAAAACATTCTGCAAGTTGTCCGCAAAGGAAGGAGAATAGTTCATATTCATTGTAATCTCATTAGCAGCTGACTGAAGAATGCTGTAGAAACAAACAGTAACTGATACCACTTCTGCTTCTTGTTCTGAATTGGACAAAGAGAAACATTAGCTGCTTGATAATGCAAGACTCACTCTGTATTTAGAAGCACCTGTCAAGGATTTAAATGAGATGAGGTGTTTGATACATTATTTAAGAGGTTCTTGATATCCAGATAAACACGAGTATAGAGATGTGCAGGCTCCTCATTAGTTAAACTGACATTTCTTCCCACTGAGCTCCCTTTCATTCTGGGATTACTCTGCAATTGGTGCCGTGCATTCTCCGTGTCCGGAAATGGGGATTTGCTATATATTTGTGGCTCATACAAACTTGCAGTGTCAAGTCAGGTTTCTTGGGTTCTCATGTTACATTATCCCAGAGAAACTGCATGTGTGCATCTTTTCCTGTTTATTCCTTGGTTCATGTTGACTGTGTGTTTCCATAGTGATCTCCCCCAGGGCTCATGAACAGTGGCACAAAGACAAAGAGGCCTTGAGTGTGTACAGCATGTTTCAGGGAAGAGGTGGTGGGTGGTTGAGGTCCGGTTTACATCAGGATGCTGACAACTCTTATTCTACTGATTGCAGTTAGACACAAATCAGTGCTCGTCTCCTGCAAGAAGCAAGAAACTCAGTAATTTAGCTTCTCGATTTGATTTTAAGGTCAAGAAGGGTTCAACTTTGTTGTAATACTGAAAACTTGCTAAAGTTCATATGGGGTTTGTCCTTTTTCCAGGAAATGAATATTTAATATGGGGATGGCTAGTAACTACGTCATCGTGTCCAAAAACGTCACTTCCGTGTCCTACCAAACCAACGATATAATGGTGCTGTGTTGTGTCCCGTGTTGCAACAATAGAAATGATGTAAATAAAACAATATCTTTCTACTGCTTTCTTCTGGACGAAAAGGAGAAGAGAAGATGGCTGACACTGATAAGGTAAATCGGATTTCTAATCTTAGAAAATACATTTAGCGCCAGGAGCTGACGTGCGCTAGCTAGTATTAGCCGCTTGAATCATGTTATCTTTTTGTGTTACGAGGAGTGTTTGGGCCACATTACAAAAGACACTAAAAGTGGTCGAGATTAAAGTCTCTGATAATAAGTTTATACTTTTAATTTATAAGAATAAAATCTGCCGAGGGAGACTTTTGTCCCAGTTTTGGGGACTTGGACTTGCTTGACCAATCTGCCCAAAATACTCGACTAGGATATGGGTCTATGTGACTTGGATTTAATTGAGTTCAATACTTGGACTGACTTGCTAAAAATGTTTGGCTAAGATTATTTTAACTGTTATGGATTCATGATTAGTGTAAAGAGATGGGTAGTTATTTACATATGCAAATTAGCCATGTGCTCCCCGCACAAGTTAGCGCTAGAGTGTGCTGCCATGTGAGCTGTCAAACTGAGCATGATAGACATTTCTTGAGTTAACTCAAAATTTTCTAATCTAACATAACAACTCTAACAAAGCCAAGTGAACGACATTTAACCTCACACAGATGATAAAGCTAGCTTTATTTCTGACATCCTGTGTTTGTTAGCTTATGCTACTTAGGTACTCACCTCAACACTGTACGTTTTCTTTTTCATTGACGCCTGCACTTTCCCTTTAAAACCACCTGCCAGCACACTAACATTTACAACTCTGAGTTGTAAGAGTTAAGACCTCGCTTTACCAACTTCGGAAAATCCGCAAAATAAGATGTCACAGTGAAAAAGGTGATCGGTTCTTTCGCTACTGCCATGGTGTTTTCATTCGGTGCGCCGCGACATAGGACACGGAAGTGGTCCGTGACATCACACTAGCCATTCCCATAACAGAAGGGACTTGTGTAACATCCATCCATCCATTCTCTATACACCACTTTATCCTCACTAGGGTCGCGGGGGGTGCTGGAGCCTATCCCAGCTGACTCTGGCGAAGGCAGGGGACACCTGGACAGGTCGCCAGTCTGTCGCAGGGCTACATATACAGACAAACAATCACACTCACATTCACACCTATGGGCAATTTAGAGTAATCAATTAACCTCAGCATATTTTTGGACTGTGGGAGGAAGCCGGAGTGCCTGGAGAAAACCCACACATGCACAGAAAGATCCCAGGCCAAGATTCGAACCGGGATCTTCTCACTGCAAGGCGAAAGTGCTAACGACTACAGCGCTGTGCAGCCCACTTGTGTAACAATAAGACTGAATTTAACAACAAATAAGTAAGATGTGCAGCAGCTCACTAGAAAAATAACAGTCTTCCAAAGACTCAACTGACATGATGTTAGCTCTTATATTCAGGACTAGTTATTACTCCGCCAAGGAATGCAGTGGAGTTATGTGACAATTGGCCTATGTTTGTCTGTCCGTCTGTTTGTCTGTCTGTCTGTTTGTCTGTTAGCAACATTACTCGAAAACGGAAAAATGGATTTGAATGAACTCTTCCGGGAAGGTCTGTATGGAGGCCCGGAAGGGACATGGAGGGGAAAAAAGTCAGGGAGAATCCCTAGAAACTTTTGCGAGATCTCGCAAAACTGTAGGTATATATACTTCTGGATCTTTTTGGCAGTATGGAGAAACGACAACAGAGGACACCCATCCTTACGACAGTTTTACTGAGTTTTATTTTGAAATCAGACTAAAATATAAAGACATTCAAGCAGTGCCTAACAAGAGGCACAGTTTTCACATAAACGACACCGATTTTTGAGCAAGGTGGTTCCAGTGCAAGTTTGAAGCCAGTGTCTGACTGAGCACCAGTTCTTTGCATTTCCACAAATTATGCACCGGCTCCTGCGGGCACAGCAGTCTTGTTTTCCTTTTGGCTTTTCCCTTCAGGGATCGCCACAGCGAATCAATTGCCTCCATCTAACCCTGTCTGCTGCATCCTCTTCTCTCACACCAACTACCTTCATGTCCTCTTTAACCACATCCATAAACCTCCTCTTTGGTCTTCCTCTCGGCCTCCTGCCTGGCAGTGGGAAACTCAGCATCCTTCTACCAATATATTCACTCTCTCTCCTCTGGACATGTCTGAACCATCTCAGTCTGGCCTCTCTGACTTTATCTCCAAAGCCTCTAACATGTGCTGTCCCTCTGATGTACTCATTCCTGATCCTATCCATCCTGGTCACTCCCAAAGAGAACCTCAGCATCTTCACTTCTGCTACCTCCAGCTCTGCCTCCTGTCTTTTCCTCAGGGACACTGTCTCCAGACCAAACAACATGGCTGGTCTCACCACAGTTTTGTAAACCTTTCCTTTCATTTTAGCTGAAACTCTTCTATCACACATCACACCTGACACTTTTCTCCAGCCGTTCCAGCCTGCTTGTACACGCTTCTTCATCTCTTTTCCACACTCTCCATTGCTCTGGACTGTTGACCCTAAGTACTTAAAATCCTCCACCTTCTTGATCTCTTCTCCATGTAACCTCACTCTTCCACTTGGTTCCCTTACATTCACACACAGATACTCCATCTTACTGCGGCTAACCTTCATTCCTCTCCTTTCCAGGGCAAACCTCCACACCTCTAGCTTCTCCTCCACCTGTTCCCTGCTCTCACTACAGATCACAATGTCATCTGCAAACATCATAGTCCATGGAGACTCCTGTCTAACCTCGTCTGTCATCCTGTCCATCACCATAGCAAACAAGAAGGGGCTCAGAGCTGATCCCTGATGTAGTCCCACCTCCACCTTGAACTCCTCTGTCACACCTACAGCCACCAGCTGTGGAGGGGATTTTTTTTTAAATTATTATTATTATTTTTTTTAATCAGCTTCAGTTTTACTTAATGGTATGTGTGTGCCTACGTGTATTTTAAATCATTTAAACAACATTAACACCAACCGACAACCGAATTTCCGCCGAACTACAGTATGTCATTCTCCCACGGGGCGCTCGGCAAAGAGCCCCTGACCTGCAGCTAAATAGCCAATCAGGTTATGGTTGCTAGGGGAAAATTACTGATAATTGGCCTATCGGCGTCGCCAAATTTAACGCCGATGGGGCGCTGGAAATGTCACCCCAACTGCTACGTAAAAAGCGTGAAGGTTTATGATCGCTAGAGCTACTTGAGGAGCCAGCGATAGTTTTTTTTTCGTAGTGTGACTCCCAGACTCCGTCATACATCGGGAGGAAAAGAGGAGGGAGAAGATAAATAGACACACAGGAACAGAGACTCACACAGGAGCAGACACACACAGGAGCAGACACACAGGAGCAGAGACAGAGTGTCTTTTAATTTTATTTTACATTCAATGGGCAGTATGTAATAATAATATAGTTGTGGGTTGGTTGGTTGGTTCTCAGTTCTTTGTATGTTACATTTTTATAGGAAATGTTCTCTTTCATTCTCTCTTCAAAAATAACTCAACCCACATTGATAGCATAACGTCTAATATGTCTGTAAATTGTGACTTCTTCTGTGAAACTGGAAACTGAAATTAAATTATTATTGTGGACCTGTAGTCATTTTCCAACTGTTCATTTGAATGCTTATGCTAGATTAGGCTGGGAAATCTGTTGGCACACCAGCCCCACCAAGATTGTTTTTCACCAGCCGCCACTGCCTACAGCACACCTCACCACTGCCTTACAGTCCTCATACATATCCTGCACCACTCTAACATACTTCTCTGCCACTCCAGACTTCCTCATACAAAACCATAATTCATCTCTGGGCACCCTGTCATAAGCTTTCTCCAGATCTACAGACACAGTGCAGCTCCTTCTGACCTTCTCTGTACTTCTCTATCAACATCCTCAAAGCAAATATTGCATCTGTCGTACGCTTTCTTGGCATGAAACCATACTGCTGCTCACAGATGTTCACCTCTGGCCTTAGCCTAGCTTCAACTACTCTTTCCCATAGCTTCATCGTGTGGCTCATCAGCTTTATTCCTCTGTAGTTGCCACAACGCTGCACATCTCCCTTGGTCTTAAAGATGGGCACCAGCACACTTCTCCTCCATTCCTCAGGCATCTTCTCACTATCTAAGATCCTGTCGAACAATCCAGTCAGAAACTCTACTGCTACCTCTCCGAGACGCTTCCATACCTCCACAGGTATATCATCAGGACCAAGTGCCTTTCCACTCTTCATCCTCTTCAATGCCCTCCTCACTTCATCCTTACTAATCTTTGCTACTTCCTGGTCCACAACAGTCACCTCTTCTACCCTTCGTTCTCTCTCATTTTCTTCATTCATCAACTCTTCAAAGTACTCTTTCCATCTTCCCATCACACTATTGGCACCTGTCAACACACTTCCATCCTTATCTTTTATCACCCTAACCTGCTGCACGTCCTTCCCATCTCTGTCTCTCTGCCTTGCCAACCTGTACAGATCAGTCTCTCCCTCCTTACTGTCCAACCTAGAATACAAGTCATCGTAAGCCCCTTGTTTGGCCTTTGCTACCTCTACTTTCACCTTATGCTGCATCTCCCTGTACTCCTGTCTACTCTCTTCAGTCCTCTCAGTGTCCCACTTCTTCTTAGCTAACCTCTTTCTCTGGATCCACTCCTGCACCTCCTCATTCCACCACCAAGTCTCCTTATCTCCTTTCCTTCCAGATGACACACCAAGTACTCTCCAACCTGTCTCCCTGATCACATTTGCTGTAGTTGTCCAGTCAGTGGGTAGAGTGGCCGTCTTGCAACCGGAGGGTTGCGGTTCGATTCCCCGGCCCGTCGAGCTCATGTCGAGGTGTCCCTGAGCAAGACACCTAACCCCTAATTGCTCCTGATGGGTCGTGGTTAGCGCCTTACATGGCAGCTCCCGCCATCAGTGTGTGAATGTGTGTGTGAATGGGTGAATGTGATGTATCATGTAAAGCGCTTCTGATAAAAACACTATATAAATACAACCATTTACCATTCATCTGGAAGCACCTCCTGACCATCCAAAGCCTGTCTCAACTCTTTCTTGAAAGTCATACAACACTCTTCCTTTATCAGCTTCCACAATTTGGTCCTCTGCTCTGCCTTTGCCCTCGTCATCTTCTTCACCACCAGGGTCATCCTACACACCACCATCCTATGCTGTCTGGCTACACTCTCATCTACCACTACTTTGCAGTCACTGATCTCCTTCAGATTACACCGTCTAAACAAGATGTAGTCTACCTGTGTGCTCCTACCTCCACTCTTATAGGTCATCCTAAGTTCCTGCCTCTTCTGGAAGAAAGTATTCACTACAGCCATTTCCATCATTTTTGCAAAATCGACCATTATTTGTCCTTCTGCGTTCCTCTCCTGGATACCAAACCTGCCCATGACCTCCTCATCATCTCTGTTTCCTGCACCAACATGTCCATTGAAGTCTGCACCAATGACAACTCTCTCACTTCTAGGGATGCTCTGCATCACTTCATCAAGGTCCAACCAGAATTTCTCCTCCAGCTCACATCCTACCTGTGGAGCATACCCACTAACAACATTGAACATCACACCTTCGATTTCTAGCTTCAGGCTCATCACTCGATCTGACACTCTTTTTACCTCCAGGACATTCCTAACAAACTCCTCCTTCAAGATAACTCCTACTCCATTTCACTTCCTATCTACACCATGGTAGAACAACTTGAACCCTGCTCCTAAACTTCTAGCTTTACTACTTTTCCACCTGGTCTCCTGGACACACAGTATGTCCACCTTCCTCCTCTGCATCATGTCAACCAGCTCTCTACCTTTTCCTGTCATAGTTCCAACATTCAAAGTCCCTACTTTCAGTCCTACACTCTTGGTGTTGTGAGAGCAATATGCTCGGAATGTACATACATGGTATTCAATTATGAACTACTCATTTTAGACATAGATTAGGAACCGTTAACAGAGTGTGTTCTAAAATTTAGCAGATGTGTGTGTAAAACTCAAGTAACTCAAGGCTTGAAGATTGCAGAGAGTGTTCTGAGAATGATTATTATTCAGTGTGACGCATATTTACGTTATAGCAACAGGGTTATTTTGTACAAGACATCTAGACAATGTTGCAAGAACAGGAACACGCAGTTGTTCTACTAGCACACTATGTGCTCTTGATATGCAAGACAGCTGGAGAGTCAGATAGAAAGGTTACAGTTGGTAAAATAGGGAAAGGACACCCAGGAGAGGAGTATAAGTCCCCGGTTACGTAGTTCTTTCTTTGTACTTCGACACAGACAGACGCGGAGGAGGCTGTGGGCTCCTGACAGATAGAGCAGATTATATTGTGTGAGTACCCTTGCAAGAAATGATGTTTTGCTGATGTTCTGACTTCTGTATCCAATAAAGTGTATTTACTCAACCAAACAACTGACTAATTTTTTGAATACCTGTTCTTCTTCACCAACCAACTCGGGGAGACGGAGGGGATCAATGATTGACAGGACAAGAGTTTTTCCCGTCTCAACAGTGTTCCTCTTCTCCCTCTTCCTACGAACACACCTTTCTCCCCTCCTTCTTCGACCAACAGTAGTCCATTTTCCACCGGCACCCTGTAGGTCGACAGCACCGATGGCGGACCTCGACCGATCCGGTATGGAAGTCATACATTTGATTCGCATGTTTGATTTGGCCAAAGTTTTACGTCGGATGCCCTTCCTGACACAACCCTCTGTATTTATCCGGGCTTGGGACCGGCACAATAAGACACTGGCTTCTGTCCCCTTGTGGCTACATTCCTGGTTACACAGCAGTGGTCGGCCAAAAAGAGCCCCCATTTTGACCGGCTGCATTCCGTGATTCCATCGAGGCCCTGAACGCCACAGCTGAGCTGGAGTTGATGCACTAGTCTGCCATGCAGACCACCGATCCTGATCCTGGTAAGTTTATTTCTCAAACACCTGCTGTTAATTTCTATGAATACGCTAGCTACAATAGTCCCACATCAATATTGTGAACGTTATCCCAGCTAACGTGGTTTGGACACAGGATCAGTGATCAGAGGTTGGCGGTGATAATTGTTTGCTAACCAGTTAGCCGCTGCTAAGCTAACAAGCTATGAAACAATTCCTTATAAAACTTGAGAAAAGCAGCAGCAATATTTCATTACAAGACCTGTATTCAAAACCTCCTACATTGTTACACAATGATCCAATTACTGAACTACAGTGCCTTGTGAAAGTATTCGGCCCCCTTGAACTTTTCAACCTTTCGCCACATTTCAGGCTTCAAACATAAAGATATAAAATTTAAATTTTTTGTCAAGAATCAACAACAATTGGGACACAATCGTGAAGTGGAATGAAATGTATTGGATATTTTATACTTTTTTAACAAATAAAAACCTGAAAAGTGGGGTGTGCAATATTATTCGGCCCCTTCACTTTCAGTGAAGCAAACCCACTCCAGAAGTTCAGTGAGGATCTCTGAATGATCCAATGTTGTCCTAAATGACTGATGGTGATAAATAGAATCCACCTGTGTGTAATCAAGTCTCTGTATAAATGCACCTGCTCTGTGATAGTCTCAGGGTTCTGTTTAAAGCGCAGAGAGCATCATGAAGACCAACGAACACACCAGGCAGGTCCGAGATACTGTTGTGGAGAAGTTTAAAGCCGAATTTGGATACAAAAAGATTTCCCAAGCTTTAAGCATCTCAAGGAGCACTGTGCAAGCAATCATATTGAAATGGAAGGAGCATCAGACCACTGCAAATCTACCAAGACCCGGCCGTCCCTCTAAACTTTCACCTCCAACAAGGAGAAGACTGATCAGCGATGCAGCCAAGAGGCCCATGATCACTCTGGATGAACTGCAGAGATCTACAGCTGAGGTGGGAGAGTCTGTCCATAAGACAACAATCAGTCGTACACTGCACAAACCTGGCCTTTATGGAAGAGTGGCAAGAAGAAAGCCATTTCTCAAAGATATCCATAAAAAGTCTCGTTTGAAGTTTGCCACAAGCCACCTGGGAGACACACCAAACATGTGGAAGAAGGTGCTCTAGTCAGATGAAACCAAAATCAAACTTTTTGGCTACAATGCAAAACGATATGTTTGGCATAAAAGCGACACAGCTCATCACCCTGAACACACCATCCCCACTGTCAAACATGGTGGTGGCAGCCTCATGGTTTGGGCCTGCTTTTCTTCAGCAGGGACAGGGAAGATGGTTAAAATTGATGGGAAGATGAATGGAGCCAAATACAGGAGCATTCTGGAAGAAAACCTGTTGGAGTCTGCAAAAGACCTGAGACTGGGACGGAGATTTATCTTCCAACAGGACAATGATCCAAAACATAAAGCCAAATCAACAACGGAATGGTTCACAAATAAACGTATCCAGGTGTTAGAATGGCCAAGTCAAAGTCCAGACCTGAATCCAATCGAGAATCTGTGGGCAGAGCTGAAGACTGCTGTTCACAAACGCTCTCCATCCAACCTCACTGAGCTCGAGCTGTTTTGCAAGGAAGAATGGGCAAGAATTTCAGTCTCTCGATGTGCAAAACTGATAGAGACATACCCCAAGCGATTTGCAGCTGTAATTGCAGCAAAAGGTGGCGCTACAAAGTATTAATGCAAGGGGGCCGAATAATATTGCACGCCCCACTTTTCAGGTTTTTATTTGTTAAAAAGTTTAAAATATCCAATAAATTTCGTTCCACTTCACGATTGTGTCCCACTTGTTGTTGATTCTTGACAAAAAATTAGAATTTTATATCTTTATGTTTGAAGCCTGAAATGTGGCGAAAGGTTGAAAAGTTCAAGGGGGCCCAAATACTTTCACAAGGCACTGTATATGGTTATCATTGAAATTTCCTTTGAAGAACCAATAAACTGTTTATTAACATTATCATTAATGCAAATCTAAAACTGATGCAAATGATCAAATTAACACAGTGAAGTAAAGAGTTATGGTAATGTGCAGCTTTTTTCATAATTTCAAGGTAAAATGCTGATTGTTCTTGAGGTTTCAGCTTTGCAGATGTGGAAATTCAATGCATTGAATTTTTATACTCAGATTTCTTTGGTGATTTTCAGTTGTGTCTCAAATAAAGCAAGGCATTTAGCACTGTTGGAAATTATTACAGGTATTTTTTGTGACACTTTCTGACATTGTATAGACAAAGCAATAATTAATCAATTAATGGAGAAAATGATTTGTAATACAGATGCTATCAACAACAGGTCTTGTTCATTTTATTTAGTTGTCAGCCTTGGATGATGAGGTCCAGTTGCCAGGATCACTACTCTGCAGCTCACTGGTCTCATCTTGCAGCTCATCCACACCATCCTCCTCTCAACAGACCAAATCAAGCAAGATCTGTTTTGACTTTGCAGACATCAACATGATCAATATAGCACCCTCTCTAATTCTTGGCACCCCTGGTTAAGATGTGTTGAAAGCCTTGAAATAGATTCAATTTTTATTGCAGAAGCATACTTTCACACTGAAAATTGAGAAGATTAGGTGCTGTTTTGTTGGCAAAAGGGGGTTGTACAAAGTATTGACATCAGGGGTGCTAATGATTGTGGCACACATGATTTCATGTAAAAGAATTATTTCTTAATTGTGATTTGTGAGTTTGTGACAAAAGTTTTTGCGAGATCCCGAGAAAGTTTAGCAAGATCCCGAGAAACTTCTGTGAGATCTCGCAAAAGTTTCTTGGGATTCTTCGTGATTTTTTTTTCTCCTCCATGTCCCTTCCAGGGCTCCGTAGGTCTGCAATGACACAAGGACCAACTGATTAGATTTTGGCAGTGATGTGGCTTGTAGTCTGGATCCATGAATTTGTTAAAGATTTTTGTATCACTGCGAGATAGCATTACTGTAACTATGACAACAAGTCAACACTACGTCAGCTGCCTGCTTACAAGAACATGATTGTGATCCTACTAGATATCGACCATTGAGGAATTATCAGGACTTCTCCATCAGAAATGATACAAGGAACAACTGATTCAATTGCGGGGGTATTTCTGAGTCCCATCAATTTCCGCCACCCACTACATATTTATGTCATGTGATTCAGTAGCCGTACATTATGTACACATGGATAACAAACCTGTGCTCAGGCGTATGATATAAATTTTGTAAAATATAGTAAATATAGTAAAAAAGCAATAAAGCAGAGTAAGATTTAGGGCAGGGGTGCCATCTGATTGACAAGTAGAGCAGTGTCCTTGAGTTTTCGGTCACATCCAACCTTTGCTTGTCATGTCTTGTTTCCAAAGAGCAGAATATTTATGAAA
The DNA here is from genome assembly GCF_021347895.1 of Acanthochromis polyacanthus. Lineage (NCBI taxonomy): Eukaryota > Metazoa > Chordata > Actinopteri > Pomacentridae > Acanthochromis > Acanthochromis polyacanthus. Next base: position 20,864,279 of record NC_067131.1, on the reverse strand, counting down.
ACCATTTAAAAAATATTCAGGTATTAAATGGGGGGTGGGGTGGGTGGGGGGGAATCAGTATTTGGTGGAGGTGTTTACAACTCATGAACTTTGAACATGACTACACACTGCTTTTTGTCAGAAACCAGAAACGTTGGGAATACTGGTGGTTGTGTTTTTAAAAGTGTGCTATGTCATCTATTGTGTAAAACCTTCATCTTGAAAGTCATTAAATCTTTCAAATAAAAGCAGTTGTGTATAAAGTACAATATTTCCCTCTAAAATGCAGTGAAGTGGAAGGACAACGTAGTATAAACTTGAAATAATCACATACAGCACCTTGAAATCATACTAATATGCAGTAGTTGGGTAAATATACTTGTTTTTCACTGCTGCGAAGATGTCAACAGTCATATTCCAAATTTGAAGTTTTAAAAGTGTATCCCAAAAACCAATAGGTGACATACAACTTTTATAGATAGTGTATGATTGCAAGGGCACAGATGTTTGCTCGAGGTAGTGGGCACTAAATAATCTCAGGACTCACCAGAAACTCAACACATTTTTCTGTGCTTTTTCTTTAATTTCTCTACTTTTTGCTTTTCTTTTTGATCAAATTATGTTGAATCATGTTCGACTTGCATTGGAGCCTAAATTTCTCCCTGAACATTCTTTAAGTCGATTCACAGCAACCACAGCAATAATATTCTTCTTCTTCCAATCATCAAAATGTTCAAAATCTGTTAGAAAGTGAAAAATAAACAAAGATTTCATATTTCAAACATGAAATCATTCTTGTGTAGACACAAATATAATACAAGCAATAATACAAATTATTAATCTTATTAATGAATATAAAACCACATTAATTCTTATACAGGTGATTTTTGATCCACTTATGAAAGAGTGTAGGGTCCAATTACTCGTGCATCTAAGGGTTACAATGACTCATAACTACGTCCCTTGGACCTCTGCGTATTCCATACTTTGACAATAACCCAGCTTTGCACTGCCTCTAACAATGGCTTTTCAAAACTCACATGCCACATCCAAACTCACACTGCATTGTGCTTGTCACAATGGTTCTGCCCTCATCTCATCAGCACCATTTGAAGGACAAGTGGTGACAACAGTGTGATGTAACATGAGGCAGGGCCAGACTGACAATTTTTCTGTTTTCCCCACAATGTGCCTTTTAGATTCAAGTTTCTCTGATTGGTATTGTCTGACAGAATCTGCCTGACACATACAGACTGACGTGAGACAGAAGGAAGCGCAAGTGTTCCTGCAATGTACCTGGAGTCACAGCACAGGGAGAGGGTTCAATTTTATGCTGAAAAATCACATTATGTGGCATCTGATTCAGTCCTTTGTCTAGGATGTGTGTATTTTTACGTGAGGAGGAGAGCCAACATTAAAGAAACTACATTTGGTTGTCACTGTATTAACTACCACCTCTCTTATCTCTCCTCACCTTTCCCTCAGCACTTACAGTCTAACATGGTCCAACTAATGACTGTTATATTTCTGGCTCCAGTGCCGCTTAGGGAGTCTTTTTTAGCTTTGAGGTACAATATCATAGCTGGTCTTGAGTTCAATCACGCATAGATGGATGAGTCTGAGGACACCTACACTGTCTGTGGAAGATTACTGGCTCATGCTGCTGGCCCATGCAGAACATATTCATTGATTTGGGAAAACAAGAAAAGCTGCCAGAGAGAAACACACAACTGAAGAGGAAAAAAGCAAAATAAAAGTAATATTTAATTTTGAGAGATGACAACTTCCTAACTGGAGGACTGGATGCTTCAGAGTAAATTAGTCATGGCAGGAAATAATTCATCTAATGAAAGTTGTTTTATTTCTTATACAAGAGTGCTGCTGCAAAAGAGTAGAGCCTTAAATTAGCTGAGTGTCTGAAGCTGCAGCATTCAGAAACCTGCAAAAGAATCTGCAGGTTTAGAGCAGCTATTAAATTCTTGCCTGACTTTTCTAAATCTCTATAATTTGAGGTGAACTTGCTCCATATCTCCATGACAGTCATGAAAGTGTCACGATAATCTTGAAGAAGCAGGGCAGAAAAGGACAAAAAGTGAATCTGTGGTAATAATTCAGTGTGTGAGTAACAGAAGAGGTTAATTATCTGTGCTGCATAGATTTGTTCTTATCAGTGTCATATGCGGCAGGAAAACGGCACATGGGAATGAACCCGGAACATGTTTTAAAAAAGGATTTTTGGCGATTATTATTCCAGTAAATCCGGGCATAAAATGGTCGATTTGTTGCAAGTTTTATAGCTAATTGTAATTGGTTTAGTGCTTCTGTTGGCAGGTGTGCACTCAGTGTTGAGTAAACCTTTAATTAAAAAAAAAAATCAATCACTCATCAAACATCTGTCAGAGTCCAGAAAAATCCTCATCTCATTTCTTTCCCCTCCCTCGCTGAGTCATGAATCTCATTTCTTCCATTCGAACTATGTTTAAAGCTGCTTCCACGACTCCTCTTTTATATTTTTGATATAAGATCTTCGGTGTTAATGTGCTGACGTCAGGCACAAAGACCAGCAGGCAGTGCGCGGAGAGGCGGATAAGCGAGACACAACCTGTGCCGGTGCGCATCTTTCCAAACTTCTCTAGCGCCGCCAAAGAGCTCGGAGTCAAACAGTAACACCAGGGCTGAAGATCAGCACTGCGCGCCATGAATAACAAGACTCTGAATTTAAACACGAGTCCGCCGCGGGTCGGCGACTCCGGAACTGTGGATCATGAACTCGTTATCACCTCCACTTTCGGGACGCTTCTCTCTGTTGTCTACATAATCGGAGTGTCGGGGAACGTGTACACGCTGGTGGTGATGTGTCACTCCATCCGCTTCGCCACTTCTATGTATATCTCCATCATCAACCTGGCTCTGGCAGACCTCCTCTACCTCTCCACCATCCCCTTCGTGGTTTCCACTTACTTCCTAAAGGACTGGTACTTCGGGGATGTGGGCTGCCGCATCCTACTCAGCCTGGACCTCCTCACCATGCACGCCAGCATCTTCACCCTCACTGTCATGTGCACGGAGCGCTACCTGGCCGTGACCAAGCCACTGGACACAGTGAGGCGCTCAAAGAGTTACCGCAAAGCTCTGGCGTGGGGAGTGTGGCTGCTGTCTCTGGTGCTCACTGTGCCCATGATGATTATGGTCGCCCAGACCACTAAGAACACTCGGGATGGGGGTATTAAAAGGATGTGCGCACCCACATGGGCGCCCCTGGCTTACAAAGTATACGTGACTGTCCTGTTTGGCACCAGCATCATGGCACCGGGGCTCATTATCGGCTACCTGTATGTCAAGTTGGCTCGCACTTATTTAGAGTCCCAGAGAAACTCTGTGATCAGCAAAGGCGGGAAGAGATCACCTAAACACAAAGTGCTGATCATGATTTTCACGATCGTATTGGTGTTCTGGGCGTGTTTCCTGCCGTTCTGGGTCTGGCAGCTGCTGCCTCTGTACCACACCAAACCGCTGAGTCTGGCCTCGCAGACACACACCTGCATTAACTACCTGGTGGCAAGTCTCACATACAGCAACAGCTGCATAAACCCCTTCCTGTACACGCTGCTCACCAAGAACTACAGGGAGTACCTGAAGAACAGGCACAAGAGCTTCTACAGATACACGTCCTCCTTTAAGCAGCGACCGCCCAGCCTCTACTCCTGGGGGAAGTCAGCGTCCTCCAGCAATCAGTTCGAGTTCAACTCTGAGACTCTGGTCATGGGGACACTGAAGTGACTCGCATGTTGAGTGTAAAAGAGGAGACAACTTCTGGAGACAACACCGCAGCAGGTAGGTTGGGGGTCTAACCTCTCCATTACGCACAGGCCGCTCTGACGCCGTGCCTAAAACGTGCGCCCTGGTGACCAAATTTAGCTGGAAGTGATATTTAATCACTGTCCGTTTTTTTTTTGTTAGTGAGGATTATTTTCCAGGATCACTGCTCACTATTCGCAAGAAGCTTTTTGTAGTGTTAGTGGTAATCCTTGCATGTCTGTCCGTTTTGGTCCCACTGAGCCCCATTAGCACTCTGATAGCCTAGCCGCGCTAGACCCAGCTCTGAAGACGCAGGGGTCTAGGAACTCTCGACAGGGAGGGAGGCGGGCTAGAAGGTTGTCTTTCAAATCACTCTGCAGCAATTGGGTAGGTATACAACCAATCAGCGCAACGAATAGGCTGACGTAGTTCCTAGAGCGCTGGAAATCAGAGGATGCGGTAGTTGGTGAAGCCTTATTTATACAGTCAATGGGTGAAGCTCAAGTATATTACAGACATGTTAACAGAAAGATTATTCAGAGTCGGTGCTAATGGAGCTCAACGACTGTTGTCGTTTTTGTTGCCGACCCTGGCAGAGAATTAAATTCATTGCCGTGGGTTGTCTAGTGCAGCTTTGTTTCCCGTTGTTTCTGTCAGAATCGTCGCGCCTCTGTCGTCACTTAGTTACGCCCGCCTTCTGACTCTACACTTCATGGTGATTCGTCGGCCAGTTTTAGGAGCATCCAGCCTCGAGGCTTACCGAGGGGAACTAGACCCTTGCGTCTTCAGAGCTGGGTCTAGCGCGGCTAGGCAAGCAGTCTGACCCTTCTCTCTGCTGCTCCTTCATATTCGAAGTCCTCGGTGGAGCAACTGATCCTACAGAGCTTTGTTTAAAACAAGGCTGCAGTGAAAGACTGCAGTATTTTATAGAGAAAACATTATATAACACTTTGCGACATAAATTAATTTCTTTTCACGTTCCTGTGGCAGGACTAAACTGCTGAGGCTCCTGTCCACCCACTGATACCTCACCTGTTTACAAGGCAGCATTTCAAACCAAGTGACTGTGCAGAAGGCCCCAGGCTGACTGTGGCAGTTGTTTTGTAGTCATTTAATGTGTTAACATGTACCACTAGTGCACAATGTAAAACTGAAACTTGACTGCTGCCGATTTATTGAAGCTCCTCATTACAATTACTGTATGTTCACAACTTTATTCATGGTTCTTTACCAAGTTTAGGTTTAAATAAATTATCCACAATAAATTACAAACCGATAAACAATTGTTTTAGGAGCCAAAATGTAACCCTTAGTACAGTATATTTCTCCATCCTTGACCACGCTCTGTACAGGCTGTACACTTGGGCTGCAGGTTTACTCAATGTAATTTGGGTCGAAGTAATTTAATTGGAAATTTGTACCATTTTAGGAGAACCCTATTTGATACGTGAGTTTCTGAGACTTCTATCTCATCAACAGGATAAATAGTTTCCTTAAAAGCGTGCTGTATTTAACTTGATGTATGTATTTTACCCCCTTGGAGATTATCATTCCACTACAGGCAGATGAAGTCGTATTTCCCCCTTTTCAAAGTGGCTACTCTCCTGAAATCATCCATGTGCTTTTTTTTTTCAGGAAAGTCATTGCTAACTTTTAAGAAGTAACAGTAAAAATAACATCTAAATTGTTACTCATATTTTTTTTAAAAGTAATTCCTTGTTTATATTTCAATTAATTAATCTTAAAATGTCTGTGTCAAATTTGATACTCCAGGTTTATAATATGCCTTTTTCCTGAATTGTACTGTTTTGTAATGTAATTTACATCATACATATGAAAATACAAACCACCCTATTTTGATGATGTAATTTACTCAATTAATGAAGGAAATGCCATCTTCAAATGCATTTTGAGTATTTTTACAGTTCCTTTGAAATCACAATAGCTTTACTAGATATCAAAAGACTAGAGGAAGAAGAGAGAAAAAGAAAAATCACATTGAAAATGTCATCAACAAGATACTGGATTGCACCACAAGTGACATGGAGCAGTTAGCAGAGGATGAAGATGGGGAGGAGATAGAGTGGTTTCTAGGCATGTACATGCATCTGGGATTAGTACGTGTCCAGTGTGAGAGCCTACTGGGAGATGGAGACAAATCTCCCTGCAGTTTGTTGCTTTGTTCTTTCTTTTAATTTTATTTATCGTTATATATATATTTTTTATGAAGTGTGTCAACTCACTCAATGCTAATTAGTAAACTGGAGCAAGTCGAGTTTTGCTTCAGATTGTTGTGGGGAAAAAGGTGCCAAAACAACCTAATGTATGAATTTGATGTGAAAAATCTATGATAAACAAAATGATATGGCATTTTTTAAAGGGTTAATAAGCATCTTAGTTAAAAAAACTTCTTGCTATTTTTTTGATGAGACCTGTTTTACAGGGTTCGGAGATATAAACTTTTTGAGGAATTCGGTGTCAAACCTAATTTTAGAACCATTATTTTGCCTAATGTCAAGCATATTTGTTGTGAAGTTGGTTGTGTCAGAGTGTGTTAATGTTTGTTTTTTTAATGTAATTAATAGGACCATTATTATATCATTCAATCACAGAAGAACTGGAATGCAATAATCTGACATTGTTTTAATCATCATCAAAACATCGGACAGCTATTTTATTAAATAATTGTTTAGTTGCTTTCTTGTGCATGAAAATGGCAATAATTATTCATCACATTCCCTGAAGCTAAGACGAATATATTCAAGCATCTTAAATTTTTTGGTAGGACTCACAATCAGTGACCTCCAATTTCTGCCATTTTCCGCATATAATTAATCATATATCAAAACTGCTTGCTGTTGATTGGTTAATAATTTCAGTTCTCTCTGATTCTGGTTAGTTTCTGTACTGTTATGTGTGACCTCACACGATAGGACCAGTAAGTCGGGAGGCAGTGGTAGAACTCAAACTTTTATTAACACTGATCACTCAGTTCATACCTTACACCAGAGTCCGTCATCTTAATGTGTCCCCCCTGACATATCACATCATATTAGTTCCTATCAGTGCACCCCTGACCAAATTGGGGCCCTAAACGAAATGTTATTTGGAGCCCCTCCCCCCCAAAGACAAACACACACACACACACACACCACACACACACACACACACACACACACACACACACACACAAACCTCTCCCCGTCCCAATTAACTGCATGCCAATTAACTTGACAACCTTTATTAATAATAGAAAATGTACTTCAAGTATAGATACTATAGTTTGAGTCAAATAAAATAAAAACTTCAACTGAAATAAATAAATATTAAATTAAACACTTCAACCTAAAATAAATATAAATAAAAACAAACTTCAACTGAAATAGATAAATATAAATAAAAACAAACTTCAACCTGAAATAGATAAATATTGTCAGTCAGTATAGCCTTCCTTAACCCTTTCCTCAGGTTAATTCAGGACCAGCTCTCCGTTTAACCCTTTAACGCTTCAGTGCGTCGTAGGTGTACCGCCGGCGGTACCCTTACTAATTTGCATAGAATTTCAAGAATGTCCGACGGCTGCAAACACGATTATACAAACACTATACGCTGATGGAAAGCTTAGATTCTCATGAATCCGCCGGTATAAACCACTTTCAGATGTGATTACCACAGCGGGTGAGAAAACACATTTGTCCAACAAAAACAAATATTCATCCATCCGTTCTCTATACACGGCTTCAACGCACACAGCGCGACTCACATTTCCGGGTTCATTATTACACACAGAAAAAAGATTCCACAAAAAACGGCCATAATCCAACCTTTACATACAGACAACACAAGCCAGTAAACTATTTTGTCCAAAACATGTCCTGAAGTCGGTATAAAATCCACGAATGGTCGTTTTCAAGGAAATGCACCTCGCGATGTGCGTCCAATTTCCCTGTATTTTTCGTCATTTTTTTTATTTAAAAATAGAATATTAGCGATTTTTTGAAATGAAAACGGCTGGAATTGACTGAAGCTTAAAGGGTTAAAGGGTCAGATTCTATCTGCCTATTAGAATTTACCTAACAGGATTCAGTAGAATAATTAAGCTGGTGTGGAGGAATACTCGCCTAGGTCCTAACTGTCTTCTTCCAAACGTCTTACCCTCTACTTCAATAAATACTTTCTCACTAAGCAGCCCTCCTAAGTAGTAGAATTGATTATTGATCACGTTTGTTAACTCTTATAACTGTTGCACTTGGTGATATTCCTAGGTTAGTTTAGAGGTTTGGAAAACTAACCTCAGGGTAATGTTTAAAGTAACTAGTTGGATTAAGTAACCTTTAGACCATTAGATTTAATGCACTCAATCACTTAACGTTTTACCACTATGCAGAATAGGTGAATCATAATAATTTCATTAGACTTCTCTTTAAATGCAATATAGCGTTTTATTAAGCAATTATTAGCAGGGGCACAGGATTAATTCATGATTAAGCAATTTAATTATTTCTGATTATTTTCTAAACTAAACTAAACTAAGCTGAGCGTACCTAAGAATCTTCTCTAATTAGTAAATTTAGGAGAGAGAGGACAGACAGCCAGGCCTTAGCTGCCACGCCCCGTCTTGACCTGTGTCTAGTTGAACTCCTCCGTAGACCAGCAGACTCGGTAAGTAAGTCTTCTTTGTGGGCGGAGGGTGTTCCTCCTAGGCAGGGGGAGTGGAGAGGTCCCAAAGCCAATCGTTGGTCTGGCAGTTATCTTTTGTAGCAGCAGCTGGAACACAAGTGCGGGCGTCTCAGCTTGTCTCACTCTCCAGGCTGTGGTGGGTCGCTGGGTCCTCCAGCCCCGGGGAGGGGAGCAGCCCTCTGCTGTCTCCTCCTTCTACCTCTCTGGATGTCGTAAGGTGCTGTCTTCTCTTCATCTCTTTGGATAACTGCAGACCTCTCAGGACTCTCCGTCTGGCAGAGTGTGGTCCTCGCTTGTTGAACAAAGTCAGAAAAAGACTTTGCCTCCAACGATGTTCTCAGTGATCTCTGGAGCCTAAGTCCTGCGTTGTCTTCCCGTCTCTAGGGCCATAGATGCAGTGAAGAATCTTCAGAACTCCGGCCAAGTTCCCCTTTGCAGCTCCGGCGAGTAGCAATCTCCCCCCTCTGGGGGAGAACTCCGAATCAGTGTCTCTGACTCTGGGTTTTATACCCTAGCTCAACTTCAGCTTAGCACATACACATTTCTACACACAATTCTAACTCGTAAGTAGCCCAGTTGATTAACTCATAGGTTAAGACACAACCTTCTTCCTATTACACATTGTCAAGGCCTGGTCAAGGGCACATTCAAGGCACAATTCAAGGCACATTGGTGAAGTCATTCTTCATTGCGCTTCCTATAACCATATTTGGTCACAGAACTTCCTCAATGTCCTCCTTTCTGCAGTGTCATGTCAAAATAAAAAAACTCAACAACTGAAATAATAAATATTTAAAAAAACTTCAACCTGAAATAAATATTAAATAAAAACAAACTTCAACCTGAAATAGATAAATATCAAATAAAAACTTCAACCTGAAATAAATATTAAATAAAAAAACTTCGAACTAATTAAATAAATAAACTAATCTGAATAAAAAATAGCCATCAACAAATAGCACAACTAAACAGGCACGTGTGCCTTTTTACAGATGCACACGTCTGCTTTTTTTTCAATGCAAAGTCATCAATGAGGTCATCATATGACAACTGCTGTGCCATTTCTGTGTTTATGCCTATGATAGCCAAGCCACTTAAGCGTTCTTGTGCCATCGATGAGCAGAGGTATGTTTTGATGAGCTTGAGTTTGAAAGCTTCGCTCTGCAGAGGCAACTGTAACCAGGAGAGTTATTGCTATGCGGAGGGCAATCCACGAGATTTGGATACAGTTCCTCTAAATTATTTTCATGGAGAAAAGACAACATCTCCAGAGCAGTTGTTTGTGTGGCAGCTCCGTGAGTTCATGATCTCCTGGGCCATCTCTGCGCCATCAAATATCAGACTCCCCCGCTGCAGTCAGTGTCTTCTCTACCCCGATGCAGCGTTTCTGCAAGGTGTCCTTGGGCATCCTTTTATGCTGGCTGAAGTCAAACAGCAACACCAAAATTCTCCTTAACCTAACTAAATGTCTCAAATCTTTCTTGCAGTGTGTGACAGCAGAGTCCACAACAGTGTTGAAAAATGTGACTTCAAGCTTTTTAAGAGCATCACTCATGGGGCTCATCTGCAGCCTCATAGGCCAAACTGCCTTTTAGTACTCCTCAGCCTCTTCACTCTAAGTTCTGGCTCTGTGATAAGGGTCTCGCAGAGTTCCTTGGCAGATGCTGGGCATCAGCAAACCCAGACAGTCTGTACACGGAAAGAGAAGTTTTTGCACTTTCAATAAGTTTGACAGCAATGCCAAGTTCCATTGAACTTGACTGAAGCAGCTTATTCACCTGGTTTATGGTGGTCAGAATGTCAAACCACACAACTGAGCAGATCAAAAACCTGTAGGATGCCACTTCTTCTGCCAGAGCCTGAAGCCTCTACTTTAGCAGCTGGGTCACTCACAGTTTCCCTAACCTCAAGGAGAGCATCCTGGATTTCTTGGCTTGATGTCTGACAGCTGCGATACTCTGAAGTCTGCTCTCCCATCTAACATCACTCTAGGACTTCAGTGTCACATTGACATGCTTAGTCAAGATGTTCCATCGCTGTGTGGCTCCTGAGAAAAACGTAAACAGCTTCTGCACATAGCCGAAATAACCCACAGCATCCTTGGAGGACTTTGCTGAATCTGCTATTACAAGATTCATGGTATGTGCACCACAAGGGACAAACAGGGCTCTTGGGTTTTTTTTTTAGCAGTCTTGCTTGTACACCTTGGATCTTACCTTTCATGTTAGCCCCATTGTCGTAGGCCTGTCCTCTGCAATATTCAAATGGAATCTGCAGCTCTTCAGGTCTATCCAGGATGACATTTGATAGGCTAAGGCCAGTAGTTTCCTCAACAACCACATATCCTAAGAAGTATTCTTTAAATTCTGGCTTGGGTTTCAATGACACACTGCGCAGTACGACTGACATCTGTTCCTTGTGACTTGCATCTGGGTTGCAGTCAAGGATAACTGAATAGTATTTTGCCTCTTGCACACAGGAGACAATGGTTTGCTGGGCTCTGTCAGCAATTATCTGTATCAGTTCATTTTGTATTCTCTGGCCAAGATACTGAGTGCGGGTGCTCTCATCTTTTATTCTGGCCAGGTGATTTTCCATCACTGGATCAAACTTTGCTAAGAGCTCAACTTCTTCAAGAAGCTGCCATTATTTGGCTCATAAAGGTGTTCTGAAGAGCCCCTGAAAGCAAGATTTCTTGAGGCAAGTGACAGTGTATACCAATAAGGCGTGTGAGGACATTTCGCCAGCTGTTCCCTCTCTGCCTCTAGTAAAGTTAGTTCCTGATGGTCAATTGTCTGGCCCTTCCTCAGATGAAGCTCAAGTTCCTTCCGTTTAAGCATTGACTTTGTGTGTTCTTGGTTGTTGTCATGACTCTTGAGAGCAGCATTGATATTAGACCAATCACTAAGGCCCTTGGTAGTCAGTTTTATGTCTTGAGCACTGAAAAGTTGCAAGCAAAAAAAAACCACAGAGTTGTTGTGCTTTGAATACACAAGCCAACTTCTTGTTACCTTGTTTCCATTTGCAAGTGACCGGTAGAACAGGCTACTATGAAAACTTCTTCCATCTGTCTTAGGGAAAGGGAAAATTTGACACAACCTTAAAAGACCCTCGCTGCACAAATTCAACCCGTTCAGCATCTGATAACTTTGCTGGCCAAAGAGCAGGATCAACTGGTTGTGCACTTGGAGTAGCACCTATATGTGTAAAGATGCTGCTTGATGGCCCTGGTGATGTGCTGGGTGCTGCTGCATCTGCAGAGATGTTGCTGCTGCTTGATGGCCCTGGTGATGTGCTGATAAATTTCAGCATTGACCCTGTTATGATAAGAAATCGAGACAAATCCATACAAGCAGATTAAGATATGTTTTGGTCTTAATGATAATTTCATGATGAATTAATGTAAATACTAGCCTCTAAAAGATTCAAAAGCAATTAATGTGAATCATACAAAAACAACAACAACAACTACTACTAATAATAATAATAATCATCATCATGATATAAACTACGGCTGTTACTACTATCTATTATTGTAGACTATAATACAAATAACTACTACTACCACTACTACTATTAGTACTGGCTTGGTAGTTCTACTGCTACTTCTACTAATATGAAACAAAAACTACTCATATTGCTATCTATCTATCTATCTATCTATCTATTATTATATTTTTATTATCATTATTGTTGTCGTATTGTTATTATGCACAGACTACAGTCCAAAAAGAACATAATTCAGGATCCGTCTGTCATCAGTTACACTATCATTTCAGTTTCTCTCTAATGTCTCCTCAAAAATTGACTGTGAATTAAATTAACCAACGAGGTGACATTTATCTCCTTATTCATAGTCAAAAACTTCTTAACAGCATAAACTGATATAAAACTATAGCCAATATATTGGCTAAAGTTTATAGCTTATATACGACCATCAACAACTGGTCTTTTCTTTTATAACTCTTTTTCAACAGAGGTGATGCATAGGGCGTTAACAAGGCATTCAGTTAATGTTAATTAGGGCTGCTGGAAGAAAAAAATTCTCCAGTCTAGACAGAGACTGATGTTTATTTCAACAACATACCCACCTTCAAGAGAAGCACGAGTTTCCTCGTGTTTTGCCTTTTTTTCTTCTCTTGGTCGCTCTGGATTCATAATTTCTTTTCGACATGTTGAAATCTCGCCCTCTGCTCTCCATCATCTGATTGGTCAGATGTTGAATGCTGACAATCATTGCACGGTCAGATTACAGGTTTGTCCTCATTTGAGCTCTTGTTTTGTCTGAGCTTTGTGTCTCTTGTTGAACCAGGAAGCTTGTTTGTGCTTCAGATCCTGGTCTTTTACCCCGGAACCGTTGAAGATTTGGCCACCTTGGCTAAAGTTTCTTCTCACTGACGGGTAAGGTGTCCTGATATTACGACCCATCAGCAACTGTGTAGGTGATGAGCCCTGTGCCAAGGGTGTGGCTCTGTATGCCATGAGAGCCTTGTGTGGATCCTCCCCCTTCTTCAGGAGAGATTTGACTGTCTTACAGCCCTTTCTGCTTCCCCATTACTTTGAGGATAATGGGGACTTGTGGTCATATGGTTGAAATCATAGTCTTTTGCAAAGGCTGCAAACTCGGCTGCTGAAAACTGGGGGCCATTATCTGTGACAAGAGGTTCAGAGACCCCATGGCGTGCTAAAATGACTTTCATTTTGTTGATCACTGGGACTGCAGTTGTAGAGATAAGGTTTGGAACTTCAATGTAGCAAGAAAAATAGTCTATCACTAACAGGTACATCGCACGATTCCACTGGAAGAGATCTGCTGCAACCCGCTGCCATGGCCTATTAGGGAGTTGCGTCCTCATGAGATGCTCTGGCGCATTGTGAACCTCCTGTGAACAAACTATGCAGTTGTCAACTTTGAGTTTGATTTGTTTGGTCAAACCAGGCCACCATATGGATTGTTGTGCTCTGGAAAGACACTTTGTCATGCCCTGGTGACCGTCATGTACTCTGTTGAGCATTTCCTCCTGCATGTTGATTGGAATAACAAGTCTTTCACTTTTCATCAACACTCCATCTGCAATGGACACATCTTGGTGGTACTGCCAATATGGTTGAAGTTCAGGTGAGAGAGCTTTCCTACTGGTAGGCTACCCTGTATGAACCAACTCTTTCAGTCTCCTGCATGTATTGTCCATTTCCTGTGCCTGTCTAATTTGTGCAAGCTTGCTTTCTGATGCTGGCAATTGTTGCAGAATCTGGTTGACTGACACGCACACATCATCTTCCAACTGCTTGTCCTGCATTGTGGGTGGGGCTTCGATGGGCGCCCTAGACAGTGTATCTGCCGTGATTACGTTCTTTCCTGGGACGTGTTCGATTTTGTACGTGAAGCGAAGCAGTTGCAATCTAAACCTTAAAATACGAGGGGGGAGTCTCATCGCCTCCCCAACTTTTGCTTCAGTCACCTTATGCATATACTGTGCCTCCTCTTATTTTGTGTACTTAAAGTAAAAGTAGAAATTAAAAGTAGGCGAAGTGATAACAGAGTGAATGTTGATAAAGAGTAAGTAAATTAAATATATACAATAAGCAATACTCCCTACTACTTAGAGTACTAAAATAGATTGAATGAGGCCAGCAATATCACAAAAATAAAATAAAATAAAATAATAAAAACTATATGAATAAGTACATAAATAAATAGGAATAATTATATATAAAAAAATACACAGATCATCGTAAAAGATCAGAACAAAAGCAATGAGCAATGAAAGGGAGATTTAAAGTCTGGCAATGACAAATATGATCACATAAATCATCCAGTGGAAGTATTCCAGTCCAAAGCATATCTCCCCTTATTCACCATGTCACGTAAAGACAAGGGTAAATACCTCAGAAAGGGTGACCATGTTCCCTCAAACAAATTATCATCCCCTTTCATTCGTGCTATAAGTCTTTCTAAGTGTAAGACTTTATATGTCTCCAGGTACCCATTGCGTGACAGTTGGAGGTTTGTCCCTTATCCACTGCTTTAAAATACATTTCGTTGCCAGAAACAAAAGCAGGGTTTCCGCGGGGTTTTAAAAAGTATTAAAAAGTGATAAATCAAAAACGCAAAATTTAATGGCCTTAAAAGGTTTTAAATTTGGGCAAAAAGTATTATTTTTTAAAAACGAGGTATTATTTTTTTCTTTTAGACAATGAGCTGTTTCATTTTGATCAAAAAATAAACATAAATAAAATAAAACATATCTTGCTTGCAAAACTTTATACCGGAACGTTCGTCAGTCGCTCATGTCAACGTCATAGCAATGCATTCATTGGTCGTTAGAGAGTCGTTAGAGTACATAGCTGACTTAGCTGCTGCAATGCTAACTTGACATCTCCCTGGATGATGCCACTTCGACTTCCGAGAGCGACCGCGGCCTGCGGGATCGCGGAATAGCGCTCATCTGTCCGCAGATTGCTCTCCCACAACCTATACGTGGATTCAAACTTTAAGCCGTATCACTGCCGAAGTCTAATCACTTGGTCCTTGTGTCATTTCTGACCGACCCTGAAAACTTCATTCAAATCCCCGAGTCCGTTTTGAATGATGTGGGTAACAAGGAAATTATTCCCACACGCTGATCGTCACATAAGTCCGCCGTGGCTCTCAGCGGCGAGACCGAGACGCCCCGTCTGCCCCAGTTGTCCGACCACGGAGCGCGTTGCCTGTGGTAGCGTCCCGCTCAGGCGGTGGTCGACCCTCCGGATGACATGGACATTTCTCTCCACTATTTGGTGGAATAATTAATCTAATTTACCTCATTCTTTCAGTGCTCTAATGGATCTAGATGCAACAGTTTCCATCATGGTGATTTGTCTGGTCTGTTGTCCGCTCATTTCAGCCATTCTAATATGTTTTGTGAGTGTGTATCAATCGATGATTTTTTTTTTCTTTTTTTGTATTCCACCACAATATTGCACGGTTGTAAAAGCTCCGCTTTGGTGAAGAACATCAGTGAATTAATTGTTTATCACGGTCTTCAGCAGTAATTTTTATTGGTAAATGAGAGACATTAGTATCGCACATGTCTGCATCTTCAAACCATAAACAGGAAGTGAATTCGGTGACATACGTGCATTACGTTTGCGCTGGGAGCTGCTATAATTGGTGGAACTCACGGGAGGCGGGCCAAAATTGCAGGAAAGTTGCGGTGATTGGACAAAATTGCAATGGCTGAACTAATCACAAAATCAAATTCTCTGAGGAGAAGATACAAAGAGAAGAAGGAGGAATTGGTGTAAATGGACTAAACTAACGAGGACAAGGCTGTGCAGCTGATGCACTTGCCGTAAGACTTTGATTTTGTCCCTCTCTCTCTCTCTCTCTCTCTATTTTATGAAAGGTTAAGGCACTTGGCACAAGATTTTTTATTTTGTCATCCTGCTCTCTTTTTGATTAAGTGTTTTGTGAAAATTTGCGTGCAAATTTGTTGGTCATTTAAACCTAGTTGATTGTTCAATCCTTGTCTCAGTTTGTTTTTACTGGTTTGTGTGGTTGTTAAACATGTTCTTAATGGGCTAGTGGAGTCTTCCATGGGGACAGGAAATAAATGTGCAATATTTTGTCTAAATCTCTTCTTTTATAGTATTAGTAGCTGTTGCCTAATGGTTGGGAGTCAATCTTGAAAAGGTTGTACGTAAGTTTAAATTCAATACCATTCCATTGCTTAAGCGCCTCTGAAGCAAGGCACCCCACCTGACATTGCACCAGTTACTGTAACTAATACCCTGTAGCTAAATAACTAGGTCTCCTTGGATAGTGGTAAGCATGATGTAAGTGTTGTATGTCAAAATCTGCGTGCATATCAAAAAAGGTTTCTGATTAATACTTGCAACTCGGTGTCTTGATGGTTGTAAAAAAAATCTGAAGGTAGTAAAAAAAGGTATTAAATGGTAGTAAATTTAACTTCAAGATTGGTGTATAAACCCTGAAAAGTTTGTTGCACAGTTTGAAATCTGTTCTACTCAAAGATAGTGTTTTTGAAGGCAAGTTTAATATGAAGAGGCAAGGATCCCTTGTGATTTTAAGTGAGAAAATTTTACTCAACTCCTGGGCAACATTACTCCAAAACCTTACAATCAGATGACACTCCCAAAAGCAGTGAATGTGTGTCCCAACAGACATTTTACATTTGATACAAAGAGGAGAGACCCGATAATCCATCTTGTTAAGAATGAATGGTGTTATGTGAGATCTATGGAGTATTTTAAATTGAGTTTCTCTCATTCGATTGCAAATAAATGTGGTTTTGGCAGAGATTATTGCTTCATGCCAGTCATCTTCAATAAATTGCCGATCAAGATCTCGTTCCCACTTCTGGATCACCTTCCTTATATTTTGTGGATCCAAGGAGTAAAGCAATGTATAAGAATGAGAAAGAAAATGTCTTGTGTCTTTTCAGTTCAGTACAAATAAGTCTATATCACTGGGAGCGGGGGTGGCTGTGTGGATATTTTTCACATTTGACAGAATAAAACTACGGAGTTGAAGATACCCAAAAAAATGTTCAGATGCAATGTTGTACTTTTGTTGAAGTTGTTGAAAGGACATCAGCGTATTACCCTGATATACATCCCAAATGAGCCTGATGCCCTTCCCATGCCAGCTATCAAACACATTACTATTAATTCCTGGGGCAAATTCCTCATTTCTGGTCACAGGTGTTTGCAAAAGGTGAATTGTTTTCCCCAAAATACCTTGTAAGATCTCGCCAGACTTTGATAGTGTTGTAAATGATAGGATTACGTTTAATGTGTGGGGACCTCCTCTTCCTGTAATTAGTCAGTTTGCTCAGCAGGGAATAGGGAGAGGAAGACCATTCATCTATACCCGCTTCAGATTTTAAATGAGACTGGAGCCAGTCCCAGACTATTCTGGTGTGGCAGGTCCAATTATAAAATCTTAAATTGGGTAGGGCTAAGCCCCCTCGTTCTACTGGCAGTTGTAATGTTTTAATTTTTATTCTGGGTTTTTAATTGTGCCAGATAAATCGTGAAACGGCCTTTTCTAGATCTAAAATAACCTTCTTTGATATCCATAAAGGTAACATCTGCATAGGATCAAGCAACCTGGGGAGTATGTTCATCTTTATGTGACTGATTCTGCCCATCCAGGAGAGGGGGAGGTCATGCCACCTCTCAAGGTCATTCTTAACTGCTCTGATTATAGGCACAAAATTAAGTCTCCTCATGTCCTCAACCCTAGGAGACACTGTAATACCAAGATAAACAAAGCCTGAAGTGGCCCATCTAAATGGGAAATTTGTGTCTGAGTCTGTGTTACTATAGTTTCTCAGAGGCATGGCTTCAGATTTTGTGTAATTTACTTTATAGCCAGATATGGAGCCAAATGAATTCATAATTGACAGAGTGGCCGGGACTGATACCTCGGGCCTTGAAAGAAAGAGTAAAACGTCATCAGCATATAATTCTATCTTATGAGTGATCTTGCCTAAAGTAATGCCGTATATTTCCTGACTATTCCTGATGCGTTCCACTAGTGGCTCCAGAGTGAGGGCAAAAAGGAGGGGAGAGAACAGGCAGCCCTGTCTTGTCCCTCTACCGAGCGGAAAGGGAGACGAACGCATGCCATTAGTTAAGACACAGGCTTCTGGTGAATGATAAATAAGTTTTATCCAATTTATAAACTCTTAGCCTAATCCAAATCTGCCCAAAACATCCCACATAAACCTCCACTCCACTCTGTCGAACGCCTTTTCCACGTCCAATGATATAGCTGGATACTGGACAACTCACTCCCCGGTCAACTCACTCCTTAGAAAGTCACTCCCCATATGCTTAGGTTACTTACCTATAACTAGCTGAAATCCATGGATGATATCCTTTTACACTGAAAGCTGAAATACCCTAACCCTAAACCTAGCCCTAACCCTGACCGGGGAGTGAGTTGACCAGGGAGTGAGTTGTCCGGAGAGTGAGTTGACCAGGTACCATATAGCTAGTGCCCGGTGTTGCGTCTCCGAGGGATACTGTGCTACATTAATAAGCCTTCTCACATTAGAGCTTGATAACTTAGCCATAATAAAGCCTGTCTGATCATCATTTAAGAGCAAAGGTAAATAATTTTCCAATCTTCTGGGCAGCACTTTAGAAAGTATCTTGCTATCCACGTTTATAAGACTGACCGGCCTATAAGAGCCACATTCATCTGGAGGTTTATTTTTCTTCAGGATTAAAGAGATATTCACTAAATTTAGAGAGGGAGGGAGACATCCATTTCTGAAGGAGTCCAAAAACATATCAGTACCCACCACAACTCTACTCATTTTCTTATAATACTCCGGGCCGTAGCCATCTGGCCCTGGTGCTTTCCCACTTTGAAGACTGTGAATTGCCTCCAGTACCTCTTCCTTGGTAATCGGCCTATTCAGAATTCCCCCATGGTAACACTTTATAATAACTATACACTATTAAGCATTAGTTAAGCATTGGTGCAGCATAATTTAAGCGTTAGTTAATCCTTAAATCCTCATGAACTCATCATGAATTCACCATTAGTAATGCATTACAAAGCATTAGTAAAGACAGTTTTAAATGTTCAACTAACACATTTGTGATCAAGCAACTCGAGCGGTGGAAGAACAGCGGTACAAAGGCAGGCGGAGGCAGCATTTGAGTGGTCGACTTCTTTTCTCTTTTTTCCTCTTTATTTTCCAAATGTGCAAAAATACAAAGTAATCAAAGTGCAAGTGCCTTAAGGTGCGTTGGAGGTCAGGAGCAGTGGCTTCTCCAGCAGCAGAACACCCCAAATGAGGGAAAAAGCCTCCTCTAATACTGGTCTGCTCAACAGGAATAAACCAATAAAAACTCTGCAGGTAGATTGTGTTAACCTTAGCTATTAAACCTAAGTTAAAAACTCTCCAACATAAACCATAACCCAGAATAAAGTAAACAAAAAATAACTAATGCAAACTAACCCAACTAAAACCACCAAACTTAATCCAACAACAAAATATAAAGTTAAAACTATTGCAGCCACCCCTTCCGTATCCCTCCCCTTGGTTCAGCCTGGAACAGTCTTTTGGGCGTCTGGCTCCCTGGGGACTCTTTTGGCCAGACGCACCTGGACACAAGAGGAAATGGTAGGTTAACTGCACAGACCACTCACACACACACCCCTCCACGACACTCAATACATTCACCGCATGCACACCACACTAAGAACAACCAATTTAAAACTATCTCACAATATTGTACATTCCAATCTCACTTGTTATGTTGCCTCCGCAGACCCGGCCGCCGCCATCACCCGAGGTGACGCCACCGGACCGGACCCGCGGGCAACCTCAATAAAAATGTTTGGTTAATAAAATATTTAAAACCGACAATCGTATACAAATTATTTACCAATTAGCTTTCTCAAAGTGTTGGGTGCATTAAAACGCTAAGTGAATATATAAAGTGTCGTGTGCAAGGTGCAAACATACGTGACGGACGGCCCTGTTCGTCACACATTATTATTAGTTAAACATTAGTAAAGTGCTTAATTCATCGTTAACTCATCATTTGTAACTAATTAGTTATACGTGCTTAATTAATCATGAATTCATGATCTGTATGGCATTTATTATGCATTACTAAGCACTTAATAAATCTGGTTAAAAATGTTTTGTTGCTCATTGATAACCTCAGTTGTTAATACTTTATAAAGGGTTAGCAACTGTGTTAGTATATGATTTACAAACATATTCATACTCAATGAATAACTTATTAATGCGGTTACTACTCATTAGTTAAGTATATTCCGTGAGCCCATCTAAAGTGAGGACTATCTATGCTTTATAAAGCATTTATAAATGACACAGAAGCAAAGATATACAAAGTGTCAGTTTTATTGGTCCCAAACAATGCAAGCTCTTTTAAATACACACTTTAAACAAATACAATCCATAAAATTTCAAGTAAACTTGACAAACATCTTCAAATAACAACAGTCTGTGATCGTATAAAATAGAAAAATAAAATACAAGCTCTTTTAAATACACACTTTGCAATCCTTAACATTTCAAGTAAACTGGTGAACTATCTCTTTAGGGCACACACACACCAGAGGTAAGTGGCTGCCTGATTCTGGGATTCCGCCAGTGCATTTCAATAGGAAACGAGTGCACTCCTCATCCTGCCAAAGGTAAAAGTTGCAGGAGGAGGAATCCGCTCGTTTCCCATTGAAATACAATGGCGGAATCCCAGAATCAGGCAGCCACCTACTTCTGGTGTGTGTGTGCCCTTGAATTGCACAAAGTGCTTTACAGTAAAACAAATATACCGTTTTCAAATATTGCAAGATAACACTAGATAATTTCTGCAATCTGTTTGCCTCTACGATCAGCTGCCATCTCTCCAGCGTGATATGGTTCTCTCTCCAACTTCCGCATTTCAGAAAAATCAAAAACAAAAACCGCGCGGTCTCGCTCTCCAGAACCGCGGAGGAGGCTGGGACTTGTAGGACTCTGGGACGTGTAGGACGCTACTGCGCATGCTCTTACCGTCAAAAACGCTAGTGCGCATGCTCCAAAATGCAGAAGTCACGCTGCAAATATACCGTTTTCAAATATTGCAAGATAACACTAGATAATTTCTGCAACCTGTTTGCCTCTACGATCAGCTGCCATCTCTCCAGCGTGACTTCTGCATTTTGGAGCATGCGGTGGCGGGACCCCTCTGGAGGCCGGGCGGGAGGCCGGACTGGGAACTGGTGGGACCCCTCTGGAGGCCGGGCGGGAGTCCGGACTGGAAGAGTGGTTGGGGACCCTTCCGGGGGCAGAACTGGAACCGGGAGTGGGGACCCCTCGGAGAGCAGTACTGGGGACAGGACTGGACATGGGACTGGAAACAGGGCTGGGGAGACAACTACTGCAGGGAGACCACATGTTGGGGTGGCCACTGCAGGGGAGCCACTCGGTGTTGGGGTGGCATTAAGCTTTGCCAGGACTGGAGGGGAGGCGCTACGCTTCTTCAGGGCTCGAGGGGAGGCGCTACGCCTCTTCAGGGCTCGAGGGGAGGCGCTATGCCTCTTCAAGGGCTCGAGGGGAGGCGCTACGCCTCTTCAGGGCTCGAGGGGAGGCGCTACGCCTCTTCAAGGATGCCGAGAAGACTTTACGCCTCTTCAAGGATGCAGAGGAGGCTTTACGCCTCTTCAAGGCTGCCGAGGAGGCTTTACGCCTCTTCAAGGAATCAAGGGAGGCTTTACACCTCTTCAAGGATTCAAGGGAGGCTTTACGCCTCTTCAAGGCTGCCGGGGAGGCTCGAAGCCTCTTCAAGGACGCCGGGGAGGCTTGAAGCTTCTTCAAGGCTGCAGGCGAAGCTTTAAGCCTCTTCAAGGCTGCAGGGGAGGCTTTAAGCCTCTTCAAGGCTGCAGGGGAGGCTTTAAGCCTCTTCAAGGACAGGAGATGGAGCGATGGCCCCCACAAGGACAGGAGACGGGGCGGCGGCCCCCACAAGGACAGGAGAAGGGGCGGCGGCCCCCACAAGGACAGGAGAAGGGGCGGCGGCCCCCACAAGGACAGGAGACGGGGCGGCGGCCCCCACAAGGACTGGAGACGGGGCGACGGCCCCCACAAGGTCTGGAGTTGGGGTGGCACGGGGCCTCTCCACTGGAGGGAGTGAGGCAGCATGGGGCCTCTCCACTGGAGGGAGTGAGGCAGCATGGGGCCTCTCCACTGGAGGGAGTGAGGCAGCACGGGGCCTTTCCACTGGAGGGAGTGATGCGGCACGGGGCCTCTCCTCGGCCGGGAGTGGGGAGCCACGGTGCTTCCTGGAGCCGCGCCTTCAGTGACCAGGTTTTTCCACGGGTGGCTCCATGATTAGCGGGGGACTACTGGGTGAGGCGGCAATGAGCCTCTCCAGGACTGGGGGTGAGGTGGCGTCGAGCCCCTCCAGTGCAGCAGAGGCGATGTTTAGTGCCTCAAGGAATGAGGTGGCGGCACTGAACACCTCAGGGTCTGCCGAGACAGCTGCAGATTTCCCAAGGTTCTCACAAGCGGTTCTGAGCACCTCAAAGCTAGAAATGGCAACCTTAACTCCCTTATGAACCGAAGGGGTTATCTTGGCCCCCAGAAGCGTGAAAGAGGCGAGCAACCTCCCAGTGGCCGACGAAGCAGCACCAAGCACCACAGAAACCAAAGGGGTGCCGGCTGGGTTCAAATTTGGCTGGATCATTCTGTTAGGTGAGGGGCGTTTCTGAACCCAAAAGCAGGCACTAAGACAGGTGGATGATTAATAGGGATTTAATAAATGAAAACCACTCCACACAGGAGGCACAGGAATAAACTGAACAGGCTCAAATGAAACTAAGAACACAACTAACACAGGCCACGATATGGGCTTAAACTACGGAACTAACAGAAAGACTTACAAACTAAACAGTCCAGGGATCGGGAGCTGAGGCAGGGGCAGAGGTGCTGGGCAGGACAGAGCGGGGGGAGAGTCCGGAGCAGACGGGGAAATCCAGAACAGGCGGGGAGACAGAGCCAACTAGACAGGTGTGTTCCATGCCGATGTGTCTCAGGCAATGATCCAGCACAGAGTAGTGGGCAGAGTCAGGCTATATACACTGCTGATTACTGATCACGTCCAGCTGTGGTCCCTCGGCAGCTGGAGCAAATGCTCTGATGAGCCGCGTAGCCAGAGGGAGACGGAGCTGAGAGACAGGCAGGGGACCACAGCTGAACTGTGACAGATGTGTAAGATATAATTGACCCCCTCATAAACGCCTTAGCAGTTTTTCATAGTAGGGAGGGATTTACATCTGGCGTGCTGTTTGTTGCCATAAAAAGTTCCCATTGTTTCTCTAGGAAAACCAAAAATGGGGGGCTACTTAAAAGAGAGGAATTAAGTCTCCAGTGGAGTGAGGAAGGATTGAGATAGGGTGGGGATATCGTCATAGATACTGGGTTATGATCCGAGAAATCCAATTGAGCATGCTTCAACTCTATCTACTACCTCTCTAGATACTAGAAAATAATCAATTCTTCATAGAGATTGGTGGGGATGGGAATAGAAAGTGTAGTCTTTTGTCGTTGGATTTATAATTCTCCAAACATCAAAGAGACCCAGATCTAGACTTAGCTCTTTTTGCCTTGCAGGCTTTTTGATATAAAAGCAGATTTTGATGGAGACTGGTCGACAATAGCATCCTGAACACAGTTAAAGTCTCCTCCGAATACTGTGAAGGGGGCTAAAGGATGCCGCTGCAAGCAGCCAAGAAAAGAAATAAGGCTCAAATGCGTTAGGGCCATAGATAGAGCCGATAAGGATACGCTCCCCAAAAAAGAAACCTGAGATAATAACGTCGTCCATCATCCTTAATAACCTCCTCCAGAGTAAATGGTAGCTTCTTATGGATGAGAATGGCTACTCCTCTACTATGTGAATTGAAAGATGAATAGAACACCTGTCCCACCCAGCCTCTCCTTAATTTTATGTGCTCCAAATCTGACAAATGTGTTTCTTGTAGAAGGGCAATTTGTGCCTTCTCTCTCTTTAGTAAGGAAATAATCTTCTGTCTTTTCACCACATGGCCGACTCCCTTGACGTTTGAAGAAATAATCTTAATGTCACTCATGGTTGTTGAATGAAAACGAGACAACCCAATAATGCAAAGGCCGGATTACGTTTGAGGATGTGAGCAGAAAAGTAGTAGTAATAATGATATATAATGATAACATATATAAATTCAGCAGGGTGGAATGGTGGAAAAGAGGTAAGCATTACAGATCAGAGCACTGTGAACAAAGAATCTGCCCCCAAACAATGGGGACTGAACACTGGAAAAAACCTCAGTGGGTCTGAGAAAGAATGAAAAACACAGCCATAATGACGAGGTTTGTGTAACAATTACAAGCGGTTGCATGACGCTGAAAGTGTAGGTAGCACCAAGAAGAGCAACGTCAATCTCTTCACGAGACTCCCGCTCCCACGACCCAGATAAATTCACAACAAAAATCCCACAGATAGTATTTAAAGAAGGATTCTGTCAGACCCCTTGCCCCTCAGGAGTCATGATGCTATAGCCACAGCATAGAGTGACAGACATCCCCTTTTTAAACAAACTAATCTTAATTCAGGGTTTAGCCTTTTAGCATCTGTTACAGCCTTAACCTAACACATAAGTGCATTATGGCAACATTAGTTAGATATTTTTCAAGCTTAACATGCACTGTTAGGTCCCAACTTCAGTACAGTAATTCAAACTAAAATTGTCGGGTTACTTCTCGTCACAAATTATACTGCAATGCTAATGCACAGTTCACGGCAGCCCATCCACAAATGCCTGAGCAGCTCGAGGGGACTGGAAAGCATGTTTCTCTCCGTTGTACGTGAGGCTTAGGACGGTGGAGAACTGCATGTCGAAACGAATGTTCAGATCAATTAGACGTTCACACACCTTGTTGAAGCTGCGCCATTTCTCCTTCACCGCAGCTGAGAAATCCTGATGAATGTACAGCTTCTGTCCCTCGTGTCATCTGTCGTCACTCTCTCAATGCAGCCATGATCCCCTGTTTATCGCCGGGGTTGTGCAGCTTGATAATGACGGGTCTGGGGCGGTTGTTGCGAGCAGGACCGAGCCCTCTGTGCGCCCGGTCGATTTTAATTATGCCCCACTTAGTATCCAAGTTCAATATTTTGGGCAGCCAGCGTTGAAAGAAAGCAGCAGGTTGCTCACCCTTGACTCCTTCCTTTAAGCCGATGACCCTGATATTGTCCCGTCTCGTCCTGTTCTCCATGTCGTCTGCTTTTTCAGTGAGAATTTGCAATTTCTTCTCAACTTCCCGGAGCTTGTTTTCGGTGGTACCTAGCATGTCCTCCAGTGTGGACACTCGACACTCAGCTTCATCCAGTCTCTTATTGTTGCCTTCCACCCGAGATGTCAAAGCCTCCAGTGCTTTCATAAATGTGGCCAGCTTCTCCTCTAACATTTTGCCGACGCTCTCAGTAACTTCCTGTGCTAGCTGTGAATAGCCGTTAGCACCCGAACCACCATCTTGCACTTCAGTGTTCAGTCGACCCCTCGTAGTTCGTTGAGATTTACCTGGATTCTCGGGTGGAACCGAGCCACTTTCCTTGCTTCTCATTGTTTTGAAGATTAGGGTGGTCAGTGATGGGTGTGGTTTCCCCAGATGGTGGTTGCCGCACCATTTTCAAATTAGTCCTAAATTTGGATGCCATTAGATAATCACTAAAGTACTTTCTATGCAAAATTGTAGGCCTGTAGCTCAAATAGTTCATCATTTGAAGGGTGCATCATTTTCCAAGGTACCATGGTGTCTCCTTGACAACCCATCCGCGTCCACGTTCTGCTTACCAGCTCGATACTTGATGTCAAAAGTGAATGTTGAGAGTGCGGATAACCAACGGTAGCTCGTGGCGTCAAGCTTGTCTGTAGTAAGCAGGTATGTCAAGGGATTATTATCTGTGACGACAGTAAATGAGTTTCCATACAGATAGTCGTGAAATTTCTCTGTAATGGCCCATTTAAGGGCCAAGAACTCGAGTTTGTGTGCTGGGTATCTTGCTTCACTGCAGGAGAGCCCTCTGCTGGCATAAGCAATCACACACAGGTGCCCTTCCTGCTCTTGATATAAAGCAGCTCCCAATCCTGTCGTGCTGGCATCCGTATGGAGCACGTAAGGAAGCTTGGGATCTGAATAACCAAGGACAGGGGACGATGTTAGCTTGTGTATGATGGCTTCGAAGGCCTGTTGACACTCAGCATCCCAACGTTCGCCAAAAGGCTCTTTTGGACTGAAGTATTTTCCATCACTCAGGTTGACCTTGACTCCTTTCCGACGTGGTGGATATCCAGCTGTAAGGTTGGTTAAGGGCTTGACAACCCTTGAATAATCCTTAACAAACCTCCGGTAGTAACCGGAGAAGCCCAAGAAGGATTGAAGCTCCTTTAAGGTCTGTGGTCTCGGCCAAGTTTTCAAGGCTTGGACCTTTTCAGGGTCCGTCTTCACTCCATCGCTGGAAACAATGTGGCCCAAATAACGTACCGAAGTCTGAAAGAACTTGCATTTATCTGGTGAAAGTTTCAAGCCGTACTCCTCGAGATGACTGAGCACGTGGATGAGCGTAGTCTCATGTTCTTGTTTGAAAACACGATGAGATTGTCAAGAAAAACAAGGACCTCCTTTAGATGAATGTCACTCATGCACTTTTCCATGAGCCGTTGGAATATGCTCGGTGCATTGGTGACTCCCTGGGGCATTCGATTGAATTCCCAGAATCCAAAGGGACACACGAAGGCAGTTTTATGCTTGTCACTTTCATTCATCTCAATTTGATAGTACCCAGACTTCAGATCCATCACGGAAAACCACTTGGATCCTGCGAGAGCAGAGAACGACTCTTCCAGGTTTGGTAATGCGTAGGAGTCTTTTATCGTTTGCAGGTTCAGTTTTCTATAATCCACACACAGGCGGACGTCGCCATTCTTTTTTCTCACCACCACGATCGGTGATGAAAATGGAGACTCCGATTCTCGGATTACGCCAGCATCAAGAAGAGTTTGCAGGTGCTTTTTGACTGCTTCATAATCTCGAGGATGAATTGGACGAGGTCTCTGTTTAATTGGGGTCTCATCCTTCAGCTTGATGTGGGGCTGGATTTTGGTCGCATGACCAAAGTCAAGATTGTGTTGGGCAAAGACATGAGAGAAGCTACTGAGCTTTGTTGTAATCCTTTCTTTCCACTCCTCTGCAAGAGAAGGCCCGAAATCAAAGCTTTTCCTATGGGGCTCTGCCTCTGCTTGGTGACTAGAGCACTCAACAACATGCTTCTGATCTTTCTCATCAACTACATGGCGATTCTCGATGACAGAATCTACAACAGTCAGGTCTACGATAATGCAGTTGAATGATGTCACATTCGGTTTCATTTCTAAGAAGGACAGGCAGCTTGTTGGAAACACTCTGTGGCAATGAAATGAGACAACAGTCAACAAACACACCGCCTGGCAAAGTGGATCTGGAGGGTTGCTCTAACAGGACGTATTTCTCTGTGTTGACTGAGCTGACACACATACAGCCTTCAAGCAACACTGTTTGTTTCGCTGGAAGAACTTCCTGTTCTCTCCCTCTGAGCTTCACAACCCCAAGCTTTCCGCTTGTTGCTTGTTCTCTCCTCAGTTGCAGTGTACGA
The DNA here is from genome assembly GCF_021347895.1 of Acanthochromis polyacanthus. Classification (NCBI taxonomy): domain Eukaryota; kingdom Metazoa; phylum Chordata; class Actinopteri; family Pomacentridae; genus Acanthochromis; species Acanthochromis polyacanthus. Next base: position 20,836,616 of record NC_067131.1, on the reverse strand, counting down.
AGCACTTGACTGTAGCCATGGCAAGGTGACTTGTAGGAAAATGAAGATTCATCACAATACTGGTCAAAGAGAGGGTCTAAAGTGTTGGTGCCGATCATCAACGGAACACCACTATTTGACCGGAGATCAGGGAGGATCAGAGCCAATGTTGAAATTTCAGGCTCGGACTCAAGAAAGGCTTTTGGGAACTTGAGATCAACCTCCACATATCCCAGGTAAGGATTTGCCCCTTCTATTTCAAGAATATCGCTGACGGGTTTGAGAGGATGATCAGAGAGATGGGTCTGGTAAAAGGACTGGGCCACCGTGGTGAGCTGTGACCCGGTATCAAGCAAACAACTGCAGTCCACCCCACCCACATTTACACTGGCTGTACATTTGCTGCCTACAAGATGTTTCGGCAATCTTCTTCCTGATGTGACTCTGTGGGAGTAAACTGCAGGGTTTTGCTTGCCTATAGATGGGGGGCTTGGTTGTTGCTCGGCTTCCATTTTCCCCTCAATGGAAGCCTGTTCTAGTTTAACCGTGGCATGGTGGGTGAGCCATTCTGGGCTTCCCAAGCACGCTGCTTCTCCCTGAGCTCTGCTTTCTTGGCCTGTACAAGGGTAGGATTGGGCATGTTGTTGCACATGGAGGCAATGTGGCCATCCTTGCCACATTTAAAGCAATACCATGGCTTTGGTTTCACCCTTGCTGTCATCTACTGAAGCTGTCCCTCCAGCTGGGTATTTTTTGGCTTCTGTTTCTGTTTTGTACTTACTGTAGTGTTCTTTTTTCCAGGCTTCTCTGGACTGCATAGACTGAGTTTTGCAACCTGAACTTGAAGTTCGGCGATCTGCTTCTGGATGTCTTTGGTCATAGCTAAAAAAGCTTGTTCTGCTTCCTGCAGTGCACTAATATCTTCTGTGTAGGCTATGTGTGCAGCTTGTACATTTGACATGGCTTTTGGCTTGGTAAGGCCAAGATGCTGTTTCATTCTGCTAGCTTTGTTACCCTGTTTGTCTTCTTCTGTTCTCAGTAAGAGAAGAAGCTCTGCAAATGATGGTGGTTTGCTCTTGAGCTGCTCAAGCTGAAGACTGGTGATGAGAAGGCTGTTCCAGCACCCACGACAGAATTGCTTGAGAAGCTGTTTGTCTGTGTCATGAGCGGAAAGTCCTCCTTTTGCAATGACATAGCTTAATGCTGTGTGAAGTCGCTGCAGGTAATCTGATGCTTTCTCCCCAGCGTTTTGATTGTTGTTCAAGAATCGTGCAAAAAGCTCGTCCCCATCTTCATCAGCAGTGTAAGCAGAATCAAGTAAGGTCACATACTCTTTTGGTGAGGCTTGAGGCCCTAAAGACTTGATCATGTTTGCAGCTGGAGGGGAAAGACTTTCAACAATTTTCCTTACCACTTGGGAGTCAGGAACTGATGGGTCGTTCAAGTAGAACTCCACACCATTGCGCCACGTCTCATAGTTGACCTCAAAGGTTGGCTGAGGGAGTCGCCCGGAAAACTGTTTCAATTTACAAGGAGAATGCAGGTGAGATGAGATTTCACTGCCCTTGATAATGTGCTCAACCACAACACGTTGCACTTCTGGCGTACTGAGTTGATCTGAAGGTAAGTGAAAGGGATTTCTTTCTCCTCCTGGGGAGGGAAAGTCTCTTACCTCAGTGCCAGTCTGGGGTCTGTAGGGGGTCTGACTCATCTCAGTGGGGGCACTGACAGAACTAGGGGCAGTAGCTTGAACATCACTTTGTGTAGGGAGCGGCTCAGTTTCACTGGGGTTTTCACTGGTCTCATCTGGGGTCTCAGTCCTAATGGACTCACTGATTCTAGCCAGTTCCTGGCGGAGAATATCTCCAAAATCCATGCCGCTCATCTTAGCCAAGTCTTTCAATCCTGCAAGGTAAGTGTCTGTCGCAATGGTGCCCACATCACTGGTGTAGACGCTAGCAAGACTCTGCACATGGTGGACAACCTCAGGTTTGGTAACACATGGTCTTCGGTAAGGTAAGCCAATGGTTTCAAGGCCTCTTATGGCACTACCATTCTCAAACTCTGCAATTGCTTGAATTAAAGGATCTGTGGTAGGTACTTTGATTATTCTGGAGATTGACCCATATTGCTTGAGAAAGTCAAAAACCTCATTGTCAACCTCAGTATTGGTTAATCCACTTACTAAAACAGCATTTGGGATCTTGACACCCTCTGTCACAATGATATCCATTTTTAAACAAGGCTAACTGAACTGTCAATGAACTTGAAAATGAGTTGAATCAACACGACCAAAATACCTCAAAAATGTTCTGTTTGTTTTTTCTTCAAATGCACTCAATTACTCAAAAGGTGTCCATTTAATCTGTTTATGAATGGGAATCAATTAAACAACTCCCTCCTGGCTGGCTCGCCAAGTTTTACTGTGTAACCCACTTGAAGGGTAAGCTACAATAGACCAGGATACTCTAGATTCGATAGAGGGAATGATGAAGAATGAGATGGAACACCGATTGAGTAAGAGGCAACCACACAGAGATAGGTTTAGCAACAACAATGTATTAACACATATGAAAAATAAACATTTATACAAATATGGCCGGCCTTTCAATTTGTTTTGTTTAAAATTGTCTTTTAACCTGGGTGCACCCTTTAAAATAAAATAAAATAAAATGTCTCTTGTCTCCAAGGAAGGAAAAAATAAGGATTGTTCCTTTAATCGTTCAGAGTTTCTATTCCCTTTGTCCTACCACACTGGCAAACCGGCAGGTGAAGAGGAGAGGGTCCACTCGTCACTCCAGCTCTAGTTGATCACACGGTTGGCTCGCCATCTCCCATCCAGGGAGAGAATCCAGAATCCAGGGTCCAAAATCCAAGGTCTCCAAAAAAACCCAGCCTGTATAGCACAACAGGGTTTAATTTAGCTACTCATTTCTCTTAACTGTACAGTTTGTAATTCCAAATATAAATCAATATCCAGTAATGTAACTTCATTGTTAACTTATGACAAGATAACTGTTGTTAACATATTTAACTTCACCATTTTTCCTTTACAATGAAACCAAAATCATGAAATGACTGATAATCAATCCACATGTAAATGAGCATAATATCATTCAGTTCAATGCCCACATTAGATTAAAGTAAATAAAATAATGCAATCATGTAATATCCTGTACCTGTGTGCACAGCACTGCACTACACAGAAAAAAATTAGCAGTCTCATAACCCATGACAATGAGCTTAATGATCTCTTTTCACTCACACCATGTAACAAACACACATACTCCTTTTTCCATTTACACACATACACAAGCATGGTTTTTTCCTTTTTAGCACCAGAAATTAAGCAACACTGTGAGCTAATGCTTTAACTCTGTGGCTAACACACCGCGAGGACATGAAAGTAAACATACGGTGAGCTACGCTTCAACTCAGTGGCTAACTCACCATGAGGACAGGAAAGTAACACACGGTGAGCTAACGCTTCAACTCGGTGGCTAACACACCACGAGGGCTTGCTAACTCATGAAGCTAACACACATTTACAGCACTCACCGGGGAAAGAAATTTAATCAACACAAGTAAAGTTCCCAGGATCGCTTTTCCGTGGTCCACCAGACACTCCAGAATCGGCTTGAACAATTCCTCTTCTTCCACAGTTCCTCAGTATTTACGGTAAGTATTTTTTCCTACTTTTTTCCACTCCGACTTCTGCGTCTTTGTCCTCGTCCTGCCACTGCACGGTGCTCTGGGTGTGTATCGCAGTGTTGCCAACTTAGCGACTTTCTCGCTAAATGTAGCGACTTTTCAAAGCTCCTAGCGACTTTTCAAAGCTCCTAGCGACTTTTTTTGTCAGAAGCGACTAGCGACAAATCTAGCGACTTTTTCTGCCGTTTTGGAGACTCTGATAGGAAAACTCAGCTCATTCTGTAGTTACTGTTTTCAACAAGCAGCAGGTGCTGCTGTGAGCTTCTCCCCCTCCCAGAGCACAGACTGTCAGTCCAGTAACCCTGCAGCAGTCCCAGTGAGGGAAGGGGGAGACCCACATCTCTCCGCGGCCAGACCGCAGATGAATCCCGCATGCGCAAAGTCACTACAGATCCCATCCAGACTTACGGAGCCATATAAACGAAAATGTTTCTTCACTGTCATGCTAAAATAAACCACAGCATTTAGCCTCTAGTGAAAAAAACATATTTTGGGTGTTTTATACTCACTTTTTGGTCTCTTCCACAACGTTATTCCTCTCTCCTACAACGTTGATTACAATTACATGCAAATTGGGAAATATGCAAAGTAGGCGATGACGTCATTTAGCGACTTTTAGGACAGCCAGTAGCGACTTTCCTTACTGAGGAGTTGGCAACAGTGGTGTATCGTCCGCGTCTCACTAACTCGCGCCCAGAGGGCGGGACATGCGCCGATTTCTCCCAATAGCAATTCAGCTACACTCTGTGAGCGAATGGCATTTCTTTCTCTTCACAGAACCACTTTTAAAGCGAACTTTGACCTCTGGGATAAAATAAATACATAGATAAATGAAATACAGGTTGAAATAAAGACTGCAATTAGGAATGAAATGAAAATCACTGTCAATGAAAGAAAAATATAAAAATAAAATATTTTAACTGTTGTAACACTTTTCTTTTTTTTCAGGTAGGTAACAGGTAAGTTCTTTTTCCTTTTTTTTTTTCTTTTTTCCAGGTTACAGGGCTAACATACTTCTCATTTTTAACAGGTTACACAAACGATCAAAACGCTGCAAACACAGGAATGATGCAAACCCCAAAACACATAAAACAAATGCAACAGAGAAATGCTGCAACAAAAAAACGATGCATTCACAGAAACGCTGCAAAAGCAAAAACACACAAACCGACAAAACAAATGCAAAAGGGAAATGCTGCATACAAACCCCGAAACAACTGCAAGAGAGAGACGCTGCAAATTCACGGAAGGTCGCCAGGCCACTAGGGGGAGCTGTTCTGATTGGCGTCCCTAGCAACGGTCTGCTAGACAGACGCACGCTAATATTTGCTACGTAAATTTGCTGCTGTTGGATAATACTGTAAGAGACTAGGGCCGAGTGTTTAAAAAAGACGTAAGGGAAAACATACCTTTTTATTCTCCTCTCCAAGTGTTTGCAAACTTTCTTATCCCGCTGTCTTCTTTGCAACTTCCTCCTGGGTATTTCCTGTCGATATAAAAGATCAGTCCCTTCCGTATGGTCAGAGTGGTACCGGGCTGCACAGAGGGAATAAAAATGATTCATTTTTTATTATATTTCTGGCAGAGTCTGCTGTTTTATTTTGAAAAATTACTAGATTGTCTTCTGTCCTTCCGTTTGTGCTTGTTTCCTGCACTTGATGTTAAATGAAGCTGTCAATCCGCCAAAATTAATAAAATAATCGTCTCTGTAGAGCTTCTTTCAAAAGACGGAGAGACATGATACTGACACAGAAGAAAAAGTCAGTAAATATTTCAGAGTAACAAATAATTTTACTTGTTTAGGACTCTTTAAAAAAACAAAAACAATTTCACCAGGGAACACGGCAGAGTTATGTGGTGATCCGCATATGTGTCTGTCTGTTTACATTGCTCAAAAATGGACTAACGGATTTGGATGAAATTTTCAGGAAAGGTCAGAAATGACACAAGGACTAAGTGATTAGATTTTGGCAGTGGTGTGGCTGATAGTCTGGATCCACAGATTTGCTAAGGATTTCCATATCATAGCAAGATAGCAGCACGGAGTCACTGTAATTATGACAACAAGTGAACGCTACATCAGCTGCCTGCTGATGATCACAGGGTTGCGATCCTATTACAAATTGACCCCTGCGGATTTATCTGGACTTATCCATCGGAAATCATACAAGGAACAATTGATTAAATTTTGGGGGTGTTTCCCATCTATTTCCACTGCCCGTTACAGATTTAGGTCATACGATTTGGTATCCGTACATAGCATACACATGCATAACACACGCCTGTGCTTAGCCCAAGGTAATTTTTTATGAAGATTTAACCCATCAAAAATGACACAACTGAGCAGCCTTAGCGGAATAATGCGCTCTCTCAGTGCTTTTCTTGTTTGTTATGTGTGTGATGAATTAATACAGCAAGAACCAAAGTTCATTTTAAGTTTTTCTACAAGGTTTCATGTGTATCTTCAAACCTACAAAATTTAAAAAATGTGCCACCTTGTCCACATTGAGTAATTTCAGACTAAATATGGTGAATGTTGCCAAACAACCTGTGATTGACAGCTTCCCAAGCCCTCCCTAGGCACATATAGTGTCCCATAAATGTATCAAAAAATTGCTAATGACCCAGAAAACAAAATCTGACCTATCCTGACCCAGCAGAGTAATGTTAATAAATGCATTTAATTTTGGAGCTTATTGTAATCTTATGCACTTTTTAAATGGCTGTGCCTCAACAGATTTTCATCATAACACTTGTCTGACCACTTTATTTTATGCATCTATATACATTTAAAAGAACTTGAAAATTTGAAGAAGATATATTTAATACTTCCTGAGTTATTAGGGTTTGAAATTGTCAAAAAATGACAGATGGATTTTAAAAACTAAGGACCCCCCTCCTTCAACAGGCTGTACAATGAAAACCAGTGGGCCTGTGAGGCTGTAACTTTGGGTTCCTCAATCATTTTTACCCTTCTGCAGATTAACAAAAAATGAAGACAATCTGAGATGGTGGTGCAACCCTCTTTTGTCTATGTGATATGGAATGACCCAGCTACAAACCTTAGCATGTCCAGCTGACTTGTCCAAAGTGTCATCTAAAACTTTTTGAGATTGTACTATAAAAAGCAAAAACTCTACCTCACTAAAATTTGCCTGACATTCTAGTCACCGTAGTCTTCTTGTGCAGTGATTCACCACTCCCAGAGCTCCTGCTCTTGGGACACTTGGAAGTACGTCAAGCACCATCTGCAATGTACCCTGTATCTCACCCACTATCTTACAGCGATCCTTTTGGTGGAAAGAAGTTGCAAGGAGTCAAATCTGGTGAGTAGGCTGGGTGAAGAGCAATGATTGTGATGCTGCAAAACACTTCAACACTCTGTGAGTGGGTACATGTTCCCATGTGCCACAGTTCAAGCCGTTCACACCAAATGTTCTCTCAGATACTTCAGAATGTTACTGTAGAACTCTACATGACAGTCCAACTCCATGAGATGAATTCACAGTAAACATCCCTGTAAATGTTCAACAAAACAACAAACATGCTCCTAACCCAATGATTCTTCAGTCTTGGAGACTGCAAGCTCTTCCACTGACAACTGCTGTGTTTTCTCTCAGTCGTAGCCTACTCTAGTACTGATCCTCAACATGATGTCAGAATGTGATGTTTGTTCTCTGAAAAAGTTTTAGATCCACTTTGAAACCGCTCACAACACTTTCAAAGCATTCAAAGTGTAGCAGGAGCACTGGGAGCAGAGAATGACAGCACAAGAAGGTTTCTTTTTCAGGTAATTACCGCCAAATTTATATCAGACTTGTTTTTGCTTTTTATAGTGCAGTAACAGAACTCCTGTATTCTCAGTACTTATACAGCATTATTTTAAAGCCAATGCCAATGTATTGCAGTTTAGGGTAAAGACAGTGATTTAGTACGCACAGCCAGACTTCCTCCTGCAATAAAATACCAGTGCAACAATTCTTTATGTCCAAGTCTTTTGTGGATTATTATCTATTACGAAAGTTGACTTGCTGCCTGTGACCTACAGCTCTGTCATCAATCTTTTTGCATATATCACCTTCAAGTGCATACAGTATTTAAGCACCTTTCATGGAGTGTTGTTTTAAAACACCTTTACTTGGAAATATGAAAAGGTTCGCTGATTTTATCCATCCATTATCGCTACATCTCTTAATCCTCATTAGGGTCACAGGGTGGCCTGAGTGTATCCCAGCAAAGGCAAGGGACACCATGGACAGGCCACCAGTCTGTCACAGGGCTACATATACAGACAAACAATCACACTCACAGACAATTTAGAATTACCAATTAACCTTAGCATGTTTTTGGACTGTGGGAGGAAGTCAGGGGACGCAGAGAAAACCCATGCATGCAGAGGGTGCACATGCAAACTCCATATGGAAAGATCCCAGGAAGGCCGGGATGCGAACCAACGATCTTCTAGCTGCAAGGCGAAAGTGCCAACTACCAAACCACTGTGCAGCCCTGGTTTTAACCAGCTTGTTGGATTATTGTTGGCTGAACTAGTTTGCTAGCTAAAGAAATTATTCTCATGTCAGTTACGCTAACAAAACTGATATTTGCTTGCAAGGTGTGACTTTTGTCTGAAATAGTTCCAAAAATTGTCAAGAATTCGGAGGAGAAAGTATAGCTGGTCCTCCTGTAGGGCTGCAACAACGAATCGATAAAATCGATAATAATCGATTATTAAAAGCGTTGGCAACGAATTGCATTATCGATTCGTTGTGTCGTGCGATTCATGTCGCGATCACGGAGCCGTCTACTTCACCTGCAGAGCAAGTTGAACAGAGCAAGGTGGAGGCAGAGTAGAGCAGGTATTTTCAAAGGGAAGTAAATTCAACAAATGAAACATGACCAGCACGGAGAAAACAGTTTGACCGAAGTCCTCAAAAGTATGGGAGTATTTCACGCTTCACAAAACAAAGACATGCTGCGTGTCCACTACATGTGAATGCACGCATCTGAAAATTGCACTGATGCCCGACGGTCACGAGCGGGCCACTACGTGGTCACGTGACCGTGCTTTCAGCTGACGGTCGGTCCGGTGGATGAGTCTGATAAAGACAGCGGCTCGGCGGCAAACTTTCTCTATTATTTCGAAAACACTTCAGGGAAAAGTATTTCTAAAGCATTTGAGGCGAGAAATAATCTGTGCAGCAGCTGAACCTGTCCTGGTTTTAGTTCACCGACAGCTAGTTTACACACGTGGACAAAATTGTTGGTACCCCTCAGTTAAAGAAGGAAAAACCCACAATTCTCACTGAAATCACTTGAAACTCACAAAAGTAACAATAAATAAAAATTTATTGAAAATTAAATAATCAAAATCAGCCATCACTTTTGAATTGTTGATTAACATAATTATTTAAAAAAACAAACTAATGAAATAGGGCTGGACAAAAATGATGGTACCCATAACTTAATATTTTGTTGCACAACCTTTTGAGGCAATCACTGCAATTAAACGATTTCTGTATTTGTCAATGAGCGTTCTGCAGCTGTCAACGGTATTTTGGCCCACTCCTCATGAGCAAACAGCTCCAGTTGTCTCAGGTTTGATGGGTGTCTTCTCCAAATGGCATGTTTCAGCTCCTTCCACATATGTTCAATGGGATTCAGATCTGGGCTCATAGAAGGCCACTTTAGAATAGTCCAACGCTTTTCTCTCAGCCATTCTTGGGTGTTTTTGGCTGTGTGTTTTGGATCGTTGTCCTGTTGGAAGACCCATGACCTGCGACTGAGACCAAGCTTTCTGACACTAGGCAGCACATTTCTCTCCAGAATGCCTTGATAGTCTTCAGATTTCATCGTACCTTGCACACTTTCAAGACACCCTGTGCCAGATGCAGCAAAGCAGCCCCAAAACATTACTGAGCCTCCTCCATGTTTCACCGTAGGGACAGTGTTCTTTTCTTCGTATGCTTGGTTTTTGAGTCTATGAACATAGAGTTGATGTGCCTTACCAAAAAGCTCCAGTTTGGTCTCATCTGTCCAAAGGACATTCTCCCAGAAGCTTTGTGGCTTGTCAACATGCATTTTTGCAAATTCCAGTCTGGCTTTTTTATGAGTTTTTTTCAGCAGTGGTGTCCTCCTTGGTCGTCTCCCATGAAGTCCACTTTGGCTCAAACAACGACGAATGGTGCGATCTGACACTGATGTACCTTGGCCTTGGAGTTCACCTTTAATTTCTTTGGAGGTTGCTCTGGGCTCTTTGGATACAATTCCAACGATCCGTCTCTTCAATTTGTCATCAATTTTCCTCTTGCGGCCACGTCCAGGGAGGTTGGCTACTGTCCCGTGGGTCTTGAACTTCTGAATAATATGAGCCACTGTTGTCACAGGAACTTCAAGCTGTTTAGAGATGGTCTTATAGCCTTTACCTTTAAGATGTTTGTCTATAATTTTTTTTCGGATGTCCTGGGACAATTCTCTCCTTCGCTTTCTGTTGTCCATGTTCAGTGTGGTACACACCTTTTCACCAAACAGCAGGGTGACTACTTGTCTCCCTTTAAATAGGCAGACTGACTGATTATGAGTTTGGAAACACCTGTGATGTCAATTAAATGACACACCTGAGTTAATCATGTCACTCTGGTCAAATAGTTTTCAATCTTTTATAGAGGTACCATCATTTTTGTCCAGGCCTGTTTCATTAGTTTGTTTTTTTAAATAATTATGTTAATCAACAATTCAAAAGTAATGGCTGTTTTTGATTATTTAATTTTCAATAAATTTTTATTTATTGTTACTTTTGTGAGTTTCAAGTGATTTCAGTGAGAATTGTGGGTTTTTCCTTCTTTAACTGAGGGGTACCAACAATTTTGTCCACGTGTGTAGATGTTTAAGGACAGTAGAAGTTATAAAAATGAGCTGCAGGTAAACACACTGGAGACGCAGCTGGAAACACACCAACCGGCCACATGCGATGTGTCGCATCTAGTGGACACGCATCTGAAGTCACTGCATTATCCTACATTTGTTCCGTTTTAAAGTGAGGAAACGTAATATCAGTCTCTCTGGTAGCTTGTCTGATGCTAGGGTTATCTTATAGACCTTTTCGTAATGACATCAGAATCTGGGACACGTGACCACACCTTCCTTAGCAACGCCGCCATTAAAAGAGGGGGACACAAAGTCCTTAGCAACCGTGATTTGACCGCCGAAACCACGCAGTTTTGACCCAGAGAAAAATGTCTGGTGATTATTTCGGAAATCTTGAGCCAAAAGCCAAGCTACGGTATAAAGAAAAAAATAAAACTGGTTGGTTTGCAGTCATGTCCGTACCAAATTGCACTGGGATCATGGGAAAACAACCCTACTATGTGGCCAGATCTTCAGTGGCACTCCATTTACAAGTACCTTATCAACAGCCCAGGTATCCACACAATGGAGAAGATGAAGACTTATAAAAGCCTGGACTCATACGTTTTCTTTGAGGTATGCTTATATTTATATGTTTTTGTGCATACAGGTCAATGTCAGAATGATAAATGCCTTGTAAGATACAGCTACACCAGCTCCGCTATGCTAAGCTAATGTTAAGCTAATGGGGTGAGCCATTACACCTTTTAATTTCAAGTGGAAGTAGTGTATGTATATTAGTTAGATGTGCATTATCAAAACTAAGAGTCAGATACCTGTAAATGAGCTCTACCCACCCTAAGCCCAAGGGTATGAGGTGCTAACAATAATGAGGACAATGCTGCTGATTACAGCATAGTAGTTAGCAGAACGAAAGGGAGGAGAGAAGGGAGACTTGTTTGTTCAGTATTGAGTTTAGGAGTGTTTAAAAATAGCAGTGTGAGTAGAAAGACCCCTGACTTTTTGTGGGAAGCACAGCTAGCACTAGCCTAAGCTAAGTAGCTAGCCCTCAACATTTCAGATAATTATAGACACCATAAGCTGCAGTCAATTCCAGCCATTTTCAGTACAAAAAAATCGCTAATATTCTATGTGTAAATAAAAATATGACGAGAAATACGGGGAATATTGGACGCGCATCGCGAGGTGCATTTCCTTGAAAATGACCGATTCGGGGAGTATATACTGACTTCAAGACATGTTTTGGACAAAATATGTTACTGGCTCGTTTCCTCTGGGTGTCCAAGGTTGGATTATGGCTGTTTTTTGTGGAATATTTTCATCTGTGTGTAATAATGAACCCGGAAATGTGAGTCGCGCTGTGTACGTTGAAGCCGTGTATAGAGAACGAATGGATGGATATTCGTTGTTTGTCGGACAAATTACCTGCTGTGGTAATCACATCTGAAAGTGGTTTATACCGGCAGATTCATGAGAATCTAAGCTTTCCATCGGCGCATAGTGTTTGTATAATCGCGTTTGCAGTTTCAGACATTTAGCAAATTGCTTATGCAGATCTCAAAGTGTACCGCGGGCGGGACACTGAAGCGCAACTGAAGCGCAACGGGTTAAGCTTATTAATAATTTCAGAAAATCAGTTAAGGGGTAATAATTTCATGAAACACAACATACCATTGATGAAATGCTGACTGCAAACATAGGACCATTTTGACTGTGGGCTCCATGTGGTTCCATCATTGTTAATCCGCCTCAGTGCTTTGAGCCATAAAGTCCTTTTCTGGCCCTTTCCAGTCGGAATTCTGTAAAAGGAAATGTTCTTGTTGCTCCATGAGTGAGAACTACAGCCAAAAACAGCGCAGGTTTTGGGCATATCTGCTTTTAGTCGTTAAAATCGGGTGGGAAAGGTGGGAAAGTACTGGTCGTCAAGGCAATAGCATACCCCTCTTAAAATGGCGGTATCGCGTTGCTGGGGACGGTGACCGGCGTTGACGTTCGATGATGACGTTTCGGAAAAAGGTCTATTAACTGATTAATGACAGAGATGGGGCGTGTGTGACTGTGAGAGATAGGTTTTATTTCACTTCCATCAGCTTAAGCATGGTTTGAATATGCATTACATAACTTGCACACTATAGTGGTAATAATTTGAAAATTAAGCCTCAAGTTTTTATTTTCTGACAACATCTGAGTGAAGACTCTGGTTTGTGTTGGAGTGAGGCAGGATGAATTGCATTGATAGGCTTTATGATGAGAAAGACATCATGTCCACCACAGCAAGCAGCTGTCTGACTGAGAGCATCCTCAACATGAAGGTCACTGACATGAAGCCTCTGTCTATGGTTGAAGATGAAGGCTTCCCTATAATGATCTTATTTGTTCTGTCATTCCAAATCTTCTATTTCTGAATAAAGAGACAGAAATTAAAAATGTTTTTTTTATCCGATTCATCGATTAATTGAAAAAATAATCGGCCGATTAATCGATTATTAAAATAATCGTTAGTTGCAGCCCTATCCTCCTGATAATAATGTAATGTAAATATAACTATCAGGGACGGCTGGTATAAATGGGCTAACAGGGCTAAGCCCTCCCAGGCCAACACAAAAAAAAGATGAGAAAATTATTTTTTAAATAACTTACAACAGATTGTTTTAAGTTGAGGTGAAAACAAAGGTAGCAACAGTACCAATCAGTCAAAAGAAAAACATAGAATATCTCTAAATGGGCTTATTTTTTACAGCCCCAGCAGATACAGTCCGCTTTCATTCATTTCGTTCTTGTAAGTGATTGACAGGTGTCATGTCCCACCCCCGTGATTTACTGATCATTTGGGCTAACTTCAGTCAGCCTACAGGCCTTGACTTTGACCAATAACAGCAAGTTGATGCAGCGGTGCTGCTATTTGTGCCAGAGTTGGGAAGGAGGGAGAAAAGGTTAAGCTATGGGGGGCGTTAGCATGAACGAGGTGGATTATTTGCTTTCATGTCCATTTTCCTCAATGTCTTTGGAGGAAAAGCTGGAAGTTAAGAGACTGGGATCACATCGGCCGTCGATGTGAGCTTCTTTTCAAATAAGGTAGGCCCATGTTGACCTGTTAAAGGACTGTGACACCTTGCTTTTGCTGAGGTGATCTGTTGTACTGAAGGCGTGTTTTGCACTACATGTCGCCAAACAGTTGTAATAAGACAGTTGCAGCAGGCTATCTGTGGGCAGTCGTTGCAGTTGGAACACGTTTTGTAGTGGTGTGTGTGTGTGTGTGTGTGAGAGTGAATGAGTGAGAGTGTTGATGTAGAGCACTAAAAAAGTATAGTGTACTTGTAATTGATGCAACTGTGTGTATCATAGGTGATGTTGCTTTTGCAGGTGTGTTAACCATTTAATCGGTATTATGCATTTGTTAGCCCACCCAACAAATTTCACCACCAGCCGCCACTGATAACTATAGATGGTAATTTAGCGAATGCTCAAGTGCAGGAGTCATCATGAGAGCAATTTACAGCAATGAAAATCTTTAGCTGAAGTCCAATTTTCTAGATTGCATGAACAGTTGGGTTTACAATAAAGAAACAGTAACTGATACTGATGGTGTTGAAGGGTGGTGAATAGGTTTCTTCTAGCAGCTGGAAATAGCAAACAAGAGACAAAACATGGTCTTTTGCTTGAGATGTTATTAATAAATTCTAACAATTTCAGTTTTGTTCTTTCTAATTTGTTTACATGTTTAACAAAAATGCCCTTTAATTTGACATTAATATCTACCATGTTCCAGAGCATTCTAATACATTAGAACTGATAACAGCTGATGAAGTAGTTCTCTCGTCAATTACTAGTCAAGTGCCATGCCTTAGCATGGCTAAACCAAAAGTAACCCCTGCAATGGCAACAATGGTAATGTGAGAGGCCAGAAGCATTCTGGGATCACTACCAAGGACATCCTGATGGATCTGAGCAGTTCTGGTATAAATATCTCAATGTAGACAGAGCCCAAGGCTGGTCTCTCTGGACGCCAACTATGAAGGGCACCACATCTTTAATGTAGGCAAAAAATCAGCATAGTAATAGTCGAAATTTATCATTTCAACAGCTCTAACACAATGACTTGCTGTCCTTTGCTACATATGTCATTTTCAGCTAGAAGAAACCAAATAAAAATTCTCTATAAATTAAAATTCGGCAAGATATGAATAATTTGCAACTTAACTGTAGGTTAAAGTCCTCTAACCTCAATATGTCACAGGAGCCATCCAACATGATTGTGTACTTCTTTTCGGTGACGAGGTTAAAGGAGATTTAATGATTCCTTTGAGGGGCGAAGTACAAGTTAACAACATTATCTGAGAAGATTAAAACTTTGAAGAATGTGCTGCCACACGACGGCAATGGATGACCTTGTCACACCAGACCTATACACTGTGTATGTTGGATTTTTTCTTTATATCCAGTACCATCCTTGTTTCATCAAAACTGGCATTCCTCCCACACAGTCCTCCTGCATGTGCAGGGCTACTGCTATGCTTCTCTCATCAGTAATGGATGTGGTAATAGGTCCTCAAGGAGCTGGAAGGGCAATACTGCACTGTTGGCATAGTAGTTGTCAGTGTATGTGCAGTAGATGTGAATTCAGTACACAATGCTTCGTTCTCTCCAAGCGGTTAAAGTAAGTGGAAAAATCATGTTAGAAGCGCAGGTCATTGTCCTCTGGTCCATAAGTGCGAATAACATACACCTGCATTTCTGTTACCCTTTGCATTGCAGTTAACAAAATTTTAGAACTTGCTTAAATTGTATAATCAGTGAATGCGAGTGGCAATGTAAAATTAAAGCCACATAATTCAATATTTTTGTAATAATAATTCATTTATTAACTACAATGTGGTTGACTTAGTGGCAAACTTACAGAGAAGTATCACCCAAGTCCAAAGCTTTCAACAACTTCACGTCCAGCACATCCATTTTTAATAATAAAAAAACATTAAAAATGCAGGTTAATTCCCAGTCTAACTAGCAATTATATTTTGAATATTTAACAGATTTTGGTAGCAACTCAGACAGAGCTTAAAAAAGAGAGAAAGGAAGAGTCAATATTGTTGTTCAAAAGGTGTACAGAAACAAGGTGTAGTTAAGAATGTTTGCTAGCTTGTTCAAGTTATGAGCTAATAATATGCCAGAGCCATCCCCCCCCCAAAAAAAAAAAAAAAAATTAAAAGAAAACACACAGAAACAGTAGCATGGTTTGCATATAGAGTGCATGTGTAAATGGCTGCTGGTTTATTCAAAAGACTGATGATAGAGCTGCCCAGATAAACAATGTAGAAAACCATTGTTCTGAATTGAGGAACCCAAGAAAATAAAACCTCTGCATTCACTAAACAATTACTTGGCCTTAATTATAACTGGAGCTCTTTGTCACAAGGAGCAAACAGCTTATTTAGTTTTGTTTTGATCACAGGAAAATGCCTGCATGTCGCATAAAGTATTCAAAATCCTAAGAATAAACAGATTTTTAAATTTTGATTACTGAAGCCGATTCTGCTTTTCACTTATTTATTTTTGATTCCACTTTCAATAATAAGAAAATCCTGTTAAGTAATACAAGAGAAACTAATAACATTCATTTTAAAAGGGTTTAAAAGTAAAGATTGAAAAAACTGACTGGAATGTTAAAAATAAATAAAATGATGGCTTCTGAAATGAAATTTAAGAATCTATACAGAGGAAATGAGAATGGAGCCAGTGGATGGTTGTGAGCAGCTGTGTGGAAAATAAGAAAGGCAAGGACGATGACTTCTCCATCACACAAGTGTTTGATCAGTCAAGCAATTCCTCAAGTGTCTGGCTCACAATGGAAGTACAGGCAAGATTGAAGTAGCAATCAATAGAGGTGTACACATGAATAATTGCTGATTTAATAAAAACCGTTAATACTCAAGTGTGCTGGGCTGCTGGAGGAAAACCAATAACTTTGAGTGCTAAAAGGAAACAAAGAAACAAGGACTTTTCAGGTCAGTATTTTACTTCAAACCATCCTCACCGACCTCAGAAGTAAACTAGAAAGAGCCATTATTCTCTTGGACAGGGAGTGGATCCTTGTGAGACAAAAATACCTCCTGGGTCTGGGGAGTGAGCATGAGCGGGAGGATTTGTTGATGAATGCTTGATTCGGTGAGAGTTTCACCAGACTTATATCTGTTCTTCAAGGAATCGACAGCTCTCCTTAAAAAGAAAAACAGAGACAAGCAGAAGAAACACAATCCCACTTTAGCATCGTTGAGTCTGTTTTGGCAGAAAAACACTTTGTTCTCAAGCTGTCCCCTGAATGATCAAGGAGAGCAGCTTGTGGAAACTTGTAGGGAATCCACACACGCCTAATACCAGCGATTAAGATGGAGAAAAAAAACAAACCGCTGTAGAAAATTGGTTAGAAACACAAGGGCCGGTAACATCAAGGAAAACACCTCTACATACAAGAGGGAGACCACATGTGGATTTATTTTTTGCTGCACATTCAGTAAGGGAAAGGAAGTCAAGACCTGAAACAAAAAATGACAGATACTGACTGTGTAGCTAGAGTATACCAGTAAAACCTGCGTATAAAATCTCACAGTTTCCTTGTCTTTCCCCTTGTCCTTCCCTTCTGATCCCTCTGTTTGCTGCAGGGCTTGTCCAAGCCAGTGGTCAGCGGTGTTATCCATCAACCAGTGGATACCTCAGGGCAGGGCGGGATCAGAGATGCCGTGTGCAGGGTCGCAGGTGAAGGACACAGTGATGGCGTAGCGGGTCCCCCACGTCACCTTCTCCACCCGGTGGAGGTTCTCTGAGCCAGAAGAGAAGAACGAGACTCGTCCTGGGCAAAGAAACAATGAGAAGGACTCTTGATTTAAAGGAGCATTTCAACATCTTATTGTCTTTCCAGGGCTGCACAGTGGTATAGTGGTCAGCACTTTCACCTTGCAGCAAGAGGATCCCCGGTTCAGATCCCAGCCTGGGCATGGGATCTTTCTGCATGGAGTTTGCATGTTCTCCCTGTGCATGCGTGAGTTTTCTCCGGGCACTCCGGCTTCCTCCCACAGTCCAAAAATATGCTGAGCTTAAATGGTTACTCTAAATTGTCCGTAGGTGTGAATGGGAGTGTGATTGTTTGTCTGTATATGTAGCCCTGCGACAGACTGGCGACCTGTCCAGGGTGTCCCCTGCCTTCGCCCGAGTCAGCTGAGATAGGCTCCAGCACCCCCCGTGACCCGAGTGAGGATAAAGCAGTGTATAGAGAATGGATGAATGGATTGTCTTTCTAAGACCGAGATGAGTAGACTAACATGAACATAGTGTTTGTTACATACACATCTGGAGTCAGGAAGTAGTTGCCAGAGCTGTGGAGGTGAGGGAAGACTAATCATATGATGGTCTGTTAAGTAAGGATAGACCGACAATCAGCCTGGCAGATTACAGTAGGTCCTCAGTTTATGACGTACTCGACCTATGGTGTTTCGTGGTTATGTCAACATTTATTAATACAGTCCTGTTCCATCATTTCGACGTACAGTGTCTACGTCCTTAAGATACATTATGCATGGGAACTAGCTGGCAAACAGAGCGAACGAATACGTTGTCACGTGGCTCTATATAAGGAAGACGGCTTTGTTTACATTCGCCAATTGTACCCCACATTGGATTGTTCTACATATACATTATTCCATAAGCCACTTTTTCCATCCTTCACTCTTGTACATATTGTAAATATTATTATGACTATAACTATATTGTTGTTTATTGTTGCTCTTACTGTATGCTGTAACATGGGAAATTTCCTATGACATGGGGAGTAATAAAGGATTATCTTATCTTATTCGCTTTCTTTTGTTTGTGCTGTTTTTTAAAGTTAAGGAATTGTTCTCTTTTTAAAATTTATTTTATATTGTTACTGTACAGTGTTTTTGTGTCCTAGATTATGATTTTACCACTGTGTTAGCGTAGGTGAGTGACTTAGTTACTTGTATACATATGTGAGTTCTGACTTACGATGAAAATCGTGTTACACCGCGCTATAGGAACCGATTTCTGACGCAAGTCGAGACCCCCCTGTATCGTGGCTGATTATTGATAACTTAAATGCTCTACTTCAGGTGTGATGCAGCCTCCTCTCTCTGTTGTCACTCTGTGGCCTTAAAAATGTCTTTTAAGCAGAGACTGCAAAAACTCTGAACAAGAAGCACAGCAACACAAAACCAGGAAATTAGCTACTTTCACAGTGGCTATGCTAACAGCTAAGTTAGGAAGCATCTACAGATTAACCTGAAACAGAGTCTGGGAAACAATCAATAATGATGTTTTGAGATCTGGACCTTAGCACACAATAAAAGACAGAATAAAATTAAATAAAATAAGAAAACTGAGCAGAACAAAAGACATAACTGCAGGAGACAAACTGATCAATCTCAGTTGATCCCACATGAACAGAGAAGAGCTGCCTAACTGAATCACTCCTGTTTCTATTCTACATATTCATTTGTAGTCACCCTTATTAATGAAGATGTCTAGTTATGAATGACTGGTTCTCTGCTATAACATGCCGTTAAAGCATGACAATGTAGACCACTGTCTCTGTCCAACCACACAAACTTTTTTATCATGAACTAACACACACTGCAGTTCTGGTGAGGCTGCCTCGGGATAAATGATCTCCACTTATCAGAGGCTAGTCCAGCTTTCCAAACACAACCTGCTGTTAGACATTTGCATTTATGTTTACATAGCTAGTTTGTGGTTGTAGCCCACAATTAAGAGATTTATATTGAAAAAGTTTACAGAGTCTTGTTTTCTTACAAAACTTCCAGTTTCCTCACCTTCTGATGGGGTTATCTCATTATGTGACATAAGAATAAAAAGCTGGAATCATTGTGGTCCACTTTACTTACACTAATTTTATTGAGGGAATACTGACGATGGTGTGTTCGTGTGTTCATCTGCTTGTGTTTGTGTAGGAGCTGAAATCCCTTTGGCAGAGTATTAGTTGGGGAACGTCAGGGGAAATCAGTACTTGCTGTAAAACAATGGAATTCACGCTGAAATCTCCAAGAATGAACACAAAAAGAATTAGTGCACAAACAAAAGAGTGTGAGCAGCAAGAGGTCCACTTGGTTTATATCATTGAAAAACGAGGGCATGCTCAAGTGCTCAAATTAGTGGAACAGCTTTAGATAACTTGACAATGAAAGAATCTTTGAAAATAATCCTTCGCACCTGTCAGTATAAACTTTTGTAGTGTTTGCTGTGAAGAAAGATTCAGTAGAGTCGGCAGCACAGATTAGTACTAACACAAAGGAGCCAAATTCAACAGTTCTCACAGCTCAAAAATCCCTTTCCAGGACACACGTGGAAAAACCTAAAGAAGTCTGAGTGAAGTGAGGCACAGGTAAGTTTGTCTTCGCTGACAATCAGAGCAGCACTGACACATTCAGATACCTTCCCATTTTTTTGGTTAGGAATTCTGTATGAAGGAGTTCAACACATGTACTGTAAGAGAATTTTAAGCCAAACTGTGAACAAATAGACTATTTTGACATCATTAGAACAATGTAGTGAATTTAGACAAGCTTCCAGCAGCTTATTACTGCTCTGAATGTAGACAGACATCATATTTTTATGGTAGTGTCTACAGATACGGACCCGTACCCGTAGCCTGTGGCCTACGGATACGGCACTTTCCCTTACTATAAATATTAATGAGACGGACATGAATATTATTGAGCCGTCTGATGAACGCGCTTTGTGATTGGCTGGTAATCCGACGGACATAAATATTAATGAGCCGGCTTGGTAATCCGAGTGATGAAGGCGCTTCCGTGATTCGAGGAGAATCTGCGTGCCGAGCCTGTCATATCAGTCATCTGCTGTTCTCTTTTCTATCATACACAGGGCTGTACGCTTAGCTTTTTCACTAGGAGCACAGGTGCTCCTAAATGAAAAAATTTAGGAGCACAGAAAAACATTTAGGAGCACTATGAATTTTCACGATGAATCGCACAATTTTATTAACATTCACACAACAAGCCAAGCAGTAGGCTCAGTTATTTAGCACAGAGAACATCCCTGTCGCCTGGCACGCTTGGCTGAGTTCATCCAATGGTCCACAGCAGGACTTGGATCAAAGTCCTCAAGACATGGCCCCTCCAAGCTGATCCTCATGAGGTCTTCGGTGGTGGTCAAATAAATGGATGTAGTTCTAACAGTGACATTGCACAAACAAAGCTTCTCCCATAAAATAGATTATCATCCCTCACCAGTGTCACATACATCAGCTTCATTGGTCCTCAGGACTTTGTGAACTAATAAACCAATGTATTTTTTACAGATGGACATCCATACTACATCTGTCACAAGGAAACACCAAAGCCCATGTTTAGAGTGTGTGGGTATTTTGTAAATAGTTTGCAAAGAATTATGTTTGATTTTGTTCTCATAAAAGGTGGTGTACATATGTATGTGTCTTTTGTAATTAGTTTGTAAAGAATTATTGATTTTGTTCTCACAAAAGAAAACAAAACTTTCACCAATATGGCTTCCTTTCATTTGGAGTGTGATTGGTCTACTGACTTCTTTCTTTTGTCATATTTTCCATTATCACTCAGATAGTATTGTGTTACATTTTTCCAATTTCCAAGCAAAAAACTCGGTGGAAGCCACCATGTACACAAGACCTTATACATCAGCAGCAGAGGTACAGATGTTGTAGCTGAGAAAGTTTGGAGGTTGCCACTTCTTTGCCAAAATAATAGGGGAGTCATATTTTGTTAAGAGGCCCAACAAAATCTGACTGCAGATTTCATTTCATATCATACAATCTGCACAGTTAATTATTATAATTTAGACAGACACAGTATTTGGTTATTTCAAGTTAATGTGTTCATAAAAGCTAAAGACAAAAATAGGAGCCTGTCGCTTTAAGAAAGTGCGGCGATCTGTGTGATGCTCGGTACTGTGTGGGGGAGACGGCCTGAGAGTCGAGAGGAGCTCACGGTTTTTCTGACCATGTCGTGTTGTAGCTTGCCGATGTGAAAAAAAAAAAGTTGTTGAAGAAGAAGGTGTAGGCTATGACTTTTAGTTTGATCCACTTGGTGTGGATTTATTTTAGGAGCAAATGCAAATGATAGGGTTGACATCTGTACTCGCACGCGTGCTCCCTTTTTATATTTTCTACTCGCACCGATCTATTTTTAGGCGCATATGCGAGTGAAACGCTCGCACTGTACAGCCCTGATGCATAATGTCTTATAAATATCATTATCTGACTTTTCACGGACAGCGATTTGGGGGTTGAAATCAGCACTACTATTAAAAATAGCAAAACTTTTTATTCACGTGACCCTGTTCTAATAAAGCACAAACAGCAAACAAAACAAATGGCAGAACTAACAGCCAGCAAACTACAAGTATTTTTTTACCTTCAAAAGTAGCGACAGACTATTACATATTAACAACCTAAACAAAACCCTGACGTATTTTCTACGTCTGTCAACACAGACACTGCACGTCAGTCACTTTAATGTTAGCAGACTCTGTTGAATGGCTAAGTTACATAACCACAAACAAATCTCACAATATCACAGTAAATCGAGTTTGTGTTTTTTTTTAATTCATGCCGAATTAAAGAGCTGCTCCTCACCATTCACGAGTGTTTGTTTCGTATTCGACATCCTTAATTTTATCTTGTAAATTAGTGTCCGAAATTAAATGGGAACATTTGCAATGGAGTTCGTCAGCCGCTTCCACCACTGAACGCAGTAAACTAATTAATAGGAGCTGGACTTCAAACAATTTAGACACGGCGTCTAAAAGCGTAAAAACTGCAATGTCTAAAGTGTGAGAGGAGACAGTGTATTTTTGGTTAAATTATACAATGTTCGCCGTCAAAGTCATTCATATAAACTGCCTGTAATGTGCAGCAAATAGTAGTTAACAGGCGCCAGCTCTTCAGTAACCTTAACGGGTCCGTACCTCTAGTCCAGATGCTACGGGTACGGGTCCGTACCCGTAGCATCAACCTATTTTTATGGTTCACCTTGATGACTGAAGGCTCTCTTTGGAAGCCATCAGTTTACAGTTTACAAGTTCACATTCATGGACAGGTTTTATTACACTGGCCAGTCTGAACATTCCACTCTTTACACATAGGCTTCAACTTAAGCCTCTTCTAAACATGGACTCTGTTCTGTAAATCTAATGGCATCAGAACATGTAGGTTTCATGACTGAACGAGGACCCTGGTCACTTTTTCATAAAAGTCATAACAGCAGTCATAACACAGTCATATCTAGTAACATTTCTGTATGATTTTCAACAAGTGTGATCTGCAGGCGGTTGCACTAACAAATAGACATGCACAGGGTACTTTAAGTTATGTAAAGCGATTTGGGGAAGGCTTTTTCAATCAATCAATCAACTTAATTTCTAAAGCACTTTAAAAATGGCACTGTCAACCAAAGTGCTGTACATGTTAAAAACAAAATAAAATAAATAAAAATATAAATAAAACAGTGTGAGATAAAACACAGGTTGTACAATAAAAGCCAGCTCTAAGCTGAGCCATATGCCAAGTTAAAAAAAATGTGTTTTTAAAAGAGATTTAAAAGTGGAGAGAGAGTCTGCTAATCTAATATGTAGTGGGAGCTCATTCCACAATCTAGGAGCAGCCACAGAAAAAGCACAATCTCCTCTCGATTGCTTTTTAGTCTTTGGCACCACCAGTAAAGCCCGATCTGTTGAACTCAGTGACCGACATGGGATGTGGGGAGCCAGGAGATCACACAAGTACAGGGGTGCCAGACCATGAAGACATTTAAAAGCAAATAAAAAGTTTAAAATCAATACGGAGGTGCACAGGGAGCCAGTGGAGGGACTGGAGGATGGGAGTTATGTGGACAAATTTTCATGATCCAGTTAAGAGTCGAGCGGCAGCATTCTGAACCAACTGTAGTCTCGACAGTGAGGTTTTGCTGAGTCCTGAATAAAGTGCGTTGCAATAATCTAAACGAGTGGAGATAAAAGCGTGAATCAAAATTTCAAAGTTGTGAGAAAAGGTTTACCAACTCACAGCTCTCTGGTATGTCTAGAGGCTGAGAAATAACCACTTAAAGATGCAAAAAACGCTGGCGAGGCTTTTTATAGCCCAAATCCTGAAAATTTCAGACCCCTACAACTCAGAAACTATTTAAGCTACAGGCCTACAATTTTGCATAGAAAGTACTTTTGTGACTATCTAATGGCATGCAAATTTAGGACTAATTTGAAAATGGTGTAGCAACACCCCACAAGGAATATCTGGTCATTTCACCTGGAATGACCCCGATGCAGTGAAGCCATGGCTGAGGATTTGACTAAGCAACTTTGGAAGGACATCACAGATTGCGAGTGTTTCTCTCTGCAGTTGGATGAGTCTACAGACGTGAGTGACACAGCCCAGTTGTGCATTTTATTCGGATGGTGCTTACTGATATGAGCACAAAAGAGGAGCTGTTAACAATCCTACCCATGAAAGAACACACGCGAGGAGAAGACATATTTCAGTCTTTTAAAAACTTTATTGAGAAAACCCAGCTCCCAGTGTACAAAATGGTGTCCATCACCACGGACGGAGCGCCTGCAATAGTTGGCCGCTCGAATGGGTTTGGGTCGAATGCAAAGTGCAAGGAGGACGATGCTTTCCCAGACTTCCTTAATTACCACTGCATAATACACCAACAAGCGTTATGCGCAAAAATGTTCAACATGAAAGAAATAATGGATGTGGCAACGAAGATTGTCTGTTCTATTCGCACCAGATCTCTTCAAAGACGTCTATTCCGTGCACATCTAGATAACACTGACGGTGACCACTCTGAGTTATTGTTGCACACTGATGTCAGATGGCTTAGTCGAGGGAAATTCCTGCAAAGATTTCGAGACCTCTGTCCGGAGATTAAGGTTTTTTTCTGTGAAGCTAAACATGCAGAATATAACCAACTAAGTGACGACCAGTGGCTGCTAGACTTGGCATTTTTAACCGATCTGACCAACATGTTAAATGACCTTAATCTAGAGCTGCAAGAAAAAGACAAAACTGTGATCAATATGATAAGCTCAGTTAATGCTTTCAAACGAAAAATGCAACATCTCTCCTCAAAGCTCCAGCACCAGGATTTGGCAAACTTCCAGAACCTCACATCAGAGCTGGAGATGCAGGGGAAGTCATGTGTGCAGCTTGACAGTGTACGCTACACAGAACAGATTGACAATTGCCTGTCAGAGTTTGACAAACAATTTCAAGACTGCTTTACTCGAGCCTATGGCTACATTCATGTGCTACCCTTTTCGGGAAGATGCTGAGGTGTTTCACTTGCATCAAAAATTGCAACACTGTTTCACCTGAATTCATCTGGAGTGGAGGATGAGATTTTGACACTACAAGCCGACATTGAGCTGAAGTCCAGAGCTCATGGACAGTTTTGGAACTTACTCACAGAGGAAAAGTACCCCAACATGAGAGAATCTGCAACCTCCTTGACTGCATTATTCGGCTCCACTTATTTATGTGAGTCAGCCTTTTCCCACATGAAGATCATTAAGTCCAAGTACCGTTCCACCATGACTGATGATCATTTGGAAGCGTGCTTGAGGCTGGCTGTCAGCAGCTACTGTCCGGACTATGCATCCCTGGCTGATTCCATTCAGTGCAAGTCATCAGAGTAAGGTAATGACAAAAAATGCACAGAGTTGTATTGAGCAATATGGATTCATGTAGTTATGCAAGGTACACCAACATTTATGGTTCATAGAAAGAATTCTCAATATATTCATAAATAAATAAATGTTTTGCAAATTTATAGTAGGTAGATCATTTTGACTTGGTCATTTTATAAGTAGCTTGCATGCTGGAAAAGTGTGTGCACCCCTGATTTAAGGGTTAGAGTTTCCATAGCAGAAACCTTCCCCAGGGAACAAGAAACTTCTGATTTCCTCCACCTGCATTTGGACCTAAAACCCAGGGCGTACACTAAGTAACAGGGAGACAGTTTGATCCCCAAGTCCCTGTTCAGGGTTTAATGCTTTCTGAAGGATCAGGAACTTTTCAAGTGGGGCTTGCAGCACTCAATGTGAGTGATTAGTCAAGTATACTACCATTTTCTGCAGCAAGTCCACACTGAAAAATCCACATGATTTTTGCTTGTAGCGTGTGGCTTAAAATATTCAGGATGGAGCAGTCAGAGAGATTTTATGACCAATGGATCAACGTCTTTAGTGTCTGCTGCTGTTAGATTTCAGCCACCGCTGTTATAACAGCCACCAGGATTTAAGACAGTCACATCAGTCAAATATAGACCTGAACTGTCTGTGATTCCCAAGACAGTCAAATAATTGCAAGCATTGTCTTTGTCAAGTCTAGTAACAGTATTTATTATCTGCAGACACAAGACACCATCAGATTTCAATCCTGAAAAATCCTTTTTTTCTATTTTATTATTTATTACAGCTTATTTTTCTTTATACTTTATATATAATTTGTTCTTCAACACATTTTGTAGCTGCTCCTGCACTTCTTGCCTACTATCTTCATATTTTATCCATATTGCATATAGACTTACCAGTTTTTTGCAGACTAATGTCTGTTTTCTTATTTAACACCTCTTTTGGTTCATCAGCATTTCAGGGTCCTATTGCTGTTTGATTGACAGCAGCGGGAAGAAGAGCAGGAGAAAAAGTAATTTGGTTTTTGATGTATGGGCTGACAAAGTAAAGACCACGAAAGCACCTAACTAGACCCAAATTACCTCTGCAGCAATGTTTTCAAGCTGTGTAATGTGCTGCAATGGAGTAGCTTTTTAACCAACGAGCCTGCAAACTGACATTGGCCCATTTTCCTGTCGACTGGTTGCTTGTTCGAGCAATACAAGGTGCAGGAGAAGATGTATTTTCATGTTTGTAAGCTGTACAAGAAGGACATATTAGAAGTAAATTGAATGTGGGTAGGGCTGCACCGTGGTAAAGTGGTTAGCAGTTTCGCCTTGCAGCAAGAAGATCCCCAGTTCAAATCCTGGGGTGGGCCCGGGATCTTTCTGCATGGAATTTGCATGTTCTCCCTGTGCATGCGAGGGTTTTCTCCGGGCAGTCCGGCTTCTTCCCACAGTCCAAAAATATGCTGAGGTTAACTGATTATTCTAAATTGTCCGTAGGTGTGAATGTGAGTGCGACTGTTTGTCTGTATATGTAGTCTTGCGATAGACTGGCGACCTGTCCAGGGTGTCCCCTGCCTTCGCCCGAGTCAGCTGGGATAGGCTCCAGCACCCCCCGCGATCCTAGTGAGGATAAAGCGGTGTATAGAGAATGGATGGATGGATGAATGTGGGTTGTTGTTCAGTATGAAGCAGCTGCAGCAGCAGTGTGTCATCATCAGTGCCTGAGACAGTGCTGATATTACGGCATTATGTAAATCTTAGTGGTGCAATGGTCCATAAAATTCAGGGAGCAGTACTCATTTGGTTTTGGGGCTGTGATTCATGACATTTTCAGTTCAGCAGATAAAACAAAAGGCATGCAAAAAAAAATAATTTATTTTTGAAAAATGTAAACACTGAAAAAATGTCTCAGGGATCATAATTTTTCCAGAATGTACTCAAATACTGGCATATTTGTGTAGTGTCCATATATAGACTACTAACAGCAAATGGCTGGATCACAAGGCAAGTTGGACTTAAAGGTGACAAATGTTTAATATATCTCTGTTGTTGTATGCCATGTTTGCTGTGAAAAAACTTCATGAAACCATTCACCACACACAGGCTGGACAAAACTGTAATGTGTATGTAAACAAAATAAAAAGCATTTGGCCTGTACATTATTTTTGCAAACAACAATTCTCACTTAAACATCTGCTATATGCTGGTGTTCAACAGCACCTAAACACAGTGGGCAGAAGAGAAGACTGTGAAATTTCAATGTTACAAGGTAGGTCAAGATGCAATAATCATTTCTAAAGTCATAGCAGAAAAGCAGTGTCATGACACTGGAAACCAACCATAGCCATCAGGAATTATCAGTGATGATGATTGGTACATGATTAGGGCTGAAACGATTCCTCGTTATTTGAGTAATTCTATTACTAAAATTCCTCAAGGCAAAATTCTCTGAATCAAGGCTTCGTTTAATCCACTACATACTAGACCCCAGGTCCGGCAGTTAGTGAACTGCCGGACTACGGTCCAAGTCTGGACTCAGACTTCATCCTATATGGACCTGGATCTATAATCAATGAATTATAAAGGGGATTTTAAATTTGACGGGGCACTACTATTTTAACTGGTGCAGTTTTTCTAGTTTTTACTACTTAACGTTGTCATCAGCTAAACACCAAGAGCTGCTCTTGAAGTCATGCCTCCAACCTGATTTTGCTTTTTATAAACAATTGCGCATCACTGATTTGCACATAATGAGGTTTTAAACTTCAGAAACCCAACTGGGATGAGTGCGTAATGCTAACAAGATGCTAAATGGTGCATGACTCATCCGATGCAGACACTAAACTTTGCTGCCCATAAAAAAAAGCACCCGTACTGTCACAAGGTGCACCACATATCGACACACTGTCCCATCAATGTATTGATTACTCCTACAGGCTCATAATTAATTAGCTGCAAAGTCATCACACAGGCTGTACAGTGTCTCTGGGGATGAAAGGGCTGAAAGTTAGATGAGGATAGAGGATGTGGGTGATGCTGAATTAGCCATCAGCTTGAGCATTTGATACAAATCTTAGATGGAAAATGCATTCTCACGTGCAGTTACCTACTTTACAATGTGACTAGCCACAATTTAAAACCCGGGAGAGGACGGAAAGCAGTTTAAGCACCTTCCATTTGTCTAGGGCACTGTGCATCAATATGTAGAGGTGCATTAGAGATATCAGAGGATGTCATCCCTTATCTTATGGACTTGTTTGCAATGCTTTATAGTGAACGTAGATTACTACAGATGGGTTTGTGGAAACAGCAACAGGGGTGCTGCATTTTACATTTCCCCAAAAAAATGTTGATCCAATAATAATTCAATCACAAAGACAGATCATCTATGTCAGAAAATATATTGCAGATTTCAGATAGTACCTGGATTCACCACCAGGTGGAGCCTGTAACTATTTGATGAGGTGGAGTTACAGGTGTGTTTGCGAACTACATGCAATGGCCAAGTAAATTAGGTGCACTTCCCTTGTTAAAAAAAAAAGGTGTCCGACAGCTGTCTGGTCTAGTTAACTCCATGAGGCTGATGTTAATACCAAATTTGGCTAAGACAGAAAGGGAGCTTTAGCTGCTAATGTTGCTAACATTCAGGAGGAACAGGACACTGACCATGTACAGCAACATTCAGACTGCAGTGATGAAGTGTACTAATAATGCTCTGCTTTGAGTATAAATACATTTCAGAGGTGGCAGTCAATACTGATGGTTTCCTTGGACAGATATAGTTGCTCTTTATATATATATATATCTTCTTCTTTTCCTTTCGGCTTTTCCCTTCAGGGGTCGCCACAGCGAATCAATTGCCTCCATCTAACCCTGTCTGCTGCATCCTCTTCTCTCACACCAACTACCTTCATGTCCTCTTTAACCACATCCATAAACCTCCTCTTTGGTCTTCCTCTAGGCCTCCTGCCTGGCAGTGGGAAACTCAGCATCCTTCTACCAATATATTCACTCTCTCTCCTCTGGACATGTCCGAACCATCTCAGTCTGGCCTCTCTGACTTTATCTCCAAAGCCTAACATGTGCTGTCCCTCTGATGTACTCATTCCTGATCCTATCCATCCTGGTCACTCCCAAAGAGAACCTCAGCATCTTCACTTCTGCTACCTCCAGCTCTGCCTCCTGTCTTTTCCTCAGGGACACTGTCTCCAGACTAAACAACATGGCTGGTCTCACCACAGTTTTGTAAACCTTTCCTTTCATTTTAGCTGAAACTCTTCTATCACACAACACACCTGACACTTTTCTCCAGCCGTTCCAGCCTGCCTGTACGCGCTTCTTCATCTCTTTTCCACACTCTCCATTGCTCTGGACTGTTGACCCTAAGTACTTAAAATCCTCCACCTTCTTGATCTCTTCTCCCTGTAACCTCACTCTTCCACTTGGGTCCCTCTCATTCACACACAGATACTCCATCTTACTGCGGCTAACCTTCATTCCTCTCCTTTCCAGGGCAAACCTCCATGCCTCTAGCTTCTCCTCCACCTGTTCCCTGCTCTCACTACAGATCACAATGTCATCTGCAAACATCATAGTCCATGGAGACTCCTGTCTAACCTCGTCTGTCATCCTGTCCATCACCATAGCAAACAAGAAGGGGCTCAGAACTGATCCCTGATGTAGTCCCACCTCCACCTTGAACTCCTCTGTCACACCTACAGCACACCTCACCACTGTCTTACAGTCCTCATACATGTCCTGCACCACTCTAACATACTTCTCTGCCACTCCAGACTTCCTCATACAAAACCACAGTTCCTCTCTGGGCACCCTGTCATAAGCTTTCTCCAGATGCACAAAGACACAATGCAGCTCCTTCTGACCTTCTCTGTACTTCTCTATCAACATCCTCAAAGCAAATATTGCATCTGTTGTACCCTTTCTTGGCATGAAACCATACTGCTGCTCACAGATGTTCACCTCTGCCCTTAGTCTAGCTTCAATTACTCTTTCCCATAGCTTCATCGTGTGGCTCATCAGCTTTATTCCTCTGTAGCTGCCACAACTCTGCACATCTCCCTTGTTCTTAAAGATGGGCACCAGCACACTTCTCCTCCATTCCTCGAGCATCTTCTCACTATCTAAGATCCTGTTGAACAACCCAGTCAGAAACTCTACTGCTACCTCTCCGAGACACTTCCATACCTCCACAGAAATACTCTTCATGCTCTTCAATGCCCTCCTCACTTCATCCTTACTAATCTTTGCTACTTCCTGGTCCACAACAGTCACCTCTTCTACTCTTCGTTCTCTCTCATTTTCCTCGTTCATCAACTCTTCAAAGTACTCTTTCCATCTTCCCATCACACTATTGGCACCTGTCAACACACTTCCACCCTAACCTGCTGCACGTCCTTCCCATCTCTGTCTCTGTCTTGCCAACCTATACAGGTCAGTCTCTCCCTCCTTACTGTCCAACCTGGAATACAAGTCATCGTAAGCCCCTTGTTTGGCCTTTGCCACCTCTACTTTCACCTTACGCTGCATCTCCCTGTACTCCTGTCTACTCTCTTCAGTCCTCTCAGTGTTCCACTTCTTCTTAGCTAACCTCTTTCTCTGGATCCACTCCTGCACCTCCTCATTCCACCACCAAGTCTCCTTATCTCCTTTCCTTCCAGATGACACACCAAGTACTCTCCAACCTGTCTACCTGATCACATTTGCTGTAGTTGTCCAGTCATCTGGAAGCACCTCCTGACCATCCAAAGCCTGTCTCAACTCTTTCTTGAAAGTCATAAAACACTCTTCCTTTTTCAGCTTCCACCATTTGGTCCTCTGCTCTGCCTTTGCCCTCTTCATCTTCTTCACCACCAGGGTCATCCTACACACCACCATCCTATGCTGTCTGGCTACACTCTCATCTACCACTACTTTGCAGTCACTGATCTCCTTCAGATTACACCGTCTACACAAGATGTAGTCTACCTGTGTGCTCCTACCTCCACTCTTATAGGTCACCCTATGTTCCTGCCTCTTCTGGAAGAAAGTATTCACTACAGCCATTTCCATCATTTTTGCAAAGTCAACCACCATCTGTCCTTCGGCGTTCCTCTCCTGGATACCAAACCAGGCCATGACCTCATCATCATCTCTGTTTCCTGCACCAACATGTCCATTGAAGTCTGCACCAATGACAACTCTCTCACTTCTAGGGATGCTCTGCATCACTTCATCAAGATCCAACCACAATTTCTCCTTCTCCTCCAGCTCACATCCTACCTGTGGAGCATACCCACTAACAACATTGAACATCACACCTTCGATTTCTAGCTTCATGCTCATCACCCCATCTGACACTATTTTTACCTCCAGGACATTCCTAAAAAGCTCCTCCTTCAAGATAACTCCTACTCCATTTCTCTTCCTATCTACACCATGGTAGAACAACTTGAACCCTGCTCCTAAACCTTTACTACCTTTCCACCTGGTCTCCTGGACACACAGTATGTCCACTTTCCTCCTCTGCATCATGTCAACCAGCTCCCTATCTTTTCCTGTCATAGTTCCAACATTCAAAGTCCCTACTCTCAGTCCTAGACTCTTGGTGTTCCTCTTCTCTCTCTTCCTACGAACACACCTTCCTCCCCTCCTTCTTCGACCAACAGTAGTCCATTTTCCACCGGCACCCTGTAGGTCAACAGCACCGATGGCGGTCGTTGTTAACCCGGGCCTCGACCGATCCGGTATGGAAGTCATACATTTGATTTGCATGATTGATTTGGCCAAAGTTTTATGTCGGATGCCCTTCCTGACACAACCCTCTGTATTTATCCGGGATTGGGACCAGCACAATAAGACACTGGCTTGTGTCCCCTTGCGGCTACATATACATATACATATATATATATATATATATATATATATATATATATATATATATCAATCAATCGCTACAGACCATCAAACCTCATGTGGCCTTCAGATTAGCTCAAGAACAGTGCGCAGAGAGCTTCATGGAATGGGCTTCCATGGACGAGCAGCTGCATTCAAGCCATACATCACCAAGTGCAATGCAAAGAGTCGGATGCCGTGGTGTAAAGCATGCCACCACTGGACTCTACAGTAGTGGAGACGCCTTCTCTGGAGTGACCAGTGGCACTTCCCCATCTGGCAATCTGATGGAGGAGTCTGGGTTTGGCGCTTGCCAGGAGAACCATACTTGTCGGATTGCATTGTGCCAAGTGTAAAGTTTGGTGGAGGGTTCACAGTCAAGTCGGGCCCCAGCCAAGTCGGCCCCA
This sequence comes from Acanthochromis polyacanthus, assembly GCF_021347895.1. Taxonomy (NCBI): domain Eukaryota; kingdom Metazoa; phylum Chordata; class Actinopteri; family Pomacentridae; genus Acanthochromis; species Acanthochromis polyacanthus. The sequence continues at coordinate 20,804,059 of NC_067131.1, read as the reverse complement.
ACCAAGTCGGCCCATAGTCAAGTTGGCCCCATGCAAACTCGGCCCCTTATCACAAACACAATTGAGGCCAGTGTTGACTATCAGTGAATAGTCAATGACTGTGATTGTGAAAGGCCAATTATCCAGAACTTCATACAATGGAGTAAAAATCTAACTCAACTGACTGAAAACGTTCTACTTTACTTTCATTAAGTGTAGTAAAATGCACTGAAAACTACTGAAACATACAATATTCTCATGTATACCAAGCATACTAGCATACTCTAACTACAAGCTAACCTGTTACTTTTATAATCAAGCAATTAACTCAGAAGATTACCCACGGGTGTATACTTAAACAGTTCAGTTACTGGCAAACAACTCTGTAAGCTAAACAGTTGAGGTATTTTATATTTATTTGCTTTACTATTTGGAGTTAATCACTAATTCAGTTTTAATTTCATTTGACAGAAGTCTAGAAATCCTGTTTTCAATTTCTAGCTTCCTAGCTTTAAGTCAAGCCTAAAGGAGAAAACTGTTAGCTAAGTCAGCTGTCATTTACTGCAACAACTGCAGTCAGTGCAATAACTGCAAAAACTGCCTGTAATTGCTGTCATAATGGGGCCGAGTAGACTAGGGGCCGACTTGGTATGGGGCCGACTTGGCTGGGGCAGAGTTGACTGACCCCCTTGGTGGCTGAGAGATTATGGTGTGGGAATGTTTTTCAGGAGCTGGGCTTGGCTCCTTAGTTCCAGTGAAAGGAACTCTGAATGCTTCAGCATACCAAGACATTTTGGACAATTCCATGCTCCCACCTTTGTGGGAACAGTTTGGAGCTGGCCCCTTCCTCTTCCAACATGACTGTGCACCAGTGCACAAAGCAATGTCCATAAAGACATGGATGACAGAGTGTGGTGCGGATGAACTTGACTGGCCTGCACAGAGTCCTAACCTCAACTCAATAGAACACCTTTGGGGGCTTCCGGTATGTCGTCACACTGAGAGGTCCAGTGCCAGAGAGCGCCCGATGAAACTTTCCTTATTTTAATGTTTTAAGTTTATTTACATCGCTGGTTTACATACAGAAAGTTGCTGGAAGTTATTTAGACATGTCTGGCAAAAAAGGACCTGAAAATATCGTCAAAAAACCAGCGAGATACAACACTCGAAACTTGACTAGCACTAATGCTACAGATTTAGCTAACGATGGGAGTACGATGGAAGTTAGCCAAGCTAAAGAGGTCTATCCCTTCGACTTTGCAGCTTTAACAGCGGATATCAGAGACACGGTTGCCGCTGTGGTTGAAGAAAAGATGGTGATTATCTCGAATAAGCTGGACACAATTCAAACCACATTGGATGAAAACACAAAGCGCCTGGGGGAAGCCGAACACCGCATCTCCGAGGCGGAGGACGTTATCGCCAATATGGAGATAAGAATGATGGAAGCGGAGAGTAAACTTGTTGCGATTACAAGCTGTATGGATGAACAAGAGTTCAGATCCCGTAGAGACATTATCAGAATATTCAGGGTAAAAGAAGGTATTGAAGGGAAGGATGCAATCTCCTTCTTTGGGACTTGGCTGCCTACTCTACTTAACATGGAAACCAAGAAGGGCAGGATACGGCTGGACCGCTGCTACAGGAGCATGGGGCAGGCAAGACCAGGTGTGCCGAGGGCCGTTATAATGAAGCTTCACTACTCCACAGATGCGATGAAGGTGCTGGCTCTCAGCAAGCAGAAGAAATTATTTTTCGAAGGAGCTACGATCACCATTCGCCAAGATCTTCCACAAAAGGTGCTCCAACAGCAAAGGAAGTTCAACACGGTGTGTCAGCAGCTGATCGCCAAAGGGATCAGGTTTAGAATGCAATACCCAGCAACCCTGCGTTTTTCTTACAATAGTAAGAATTTTTCCTTTGACTCTGTTGAAGATGCTACAACTGTTGTTGAAGCAATGGATGGCCCAGGGTAAGATTCGGATGTCAACGTAACGTTTTGTTTCGTTTTACTCCAGCTAAGTTTGAGTAAAAATACATCAGTGACTGTTGGTTTGGTTTATGTTTTAAGCTAAAAACATGCTATAACTTCTACTTACAGACTGAAAGTTTTGTCGGGAGGGTGTGGGTGCCATTATGTGGGCAGAAAATGGGAGTTTGCCCTGTGGCACACGCTCACAACAGGTGTTGTTTCCTCCCAGGCCTGAGAGGCCCGAACAGTTTTTTTTTCTGAGGATTGTTCTACCTCTGTTCTTTGGGTGTTATGTTCTGTCTATTTGTGGCCATATGTTTTTATTACCCAAGATCATTTTGTTTGTTTGTTTTTGTTCTTTTGTTTTTTTTAGTTTGAGCCAGTCTGAGCATTGTCTTTTGCCTTTTTTAATGCAGTTTTTTCTGGGGAATCTTACAAGGGCCATTTCTTCTCAATAGTATTATATACTGTTTTTCACAATTACAAGATACAAAATAACTATCTTATGATGAGTACAATTAAGTATATATCTCTGAATGTCAAAGGAATAAATAATTCCGTTAAACGTAAAAAAAATACTAACCTGGTTTAAGAAGTAGGTCAATATAGCCCTTTTACAAGAAACACACCTCACTGATGAGGAGCATAAAAAGCTAAAGAGAGAATGGGTTGGTCAATTGTATTTTTCATCTTTTTCATCTAATAAGAGAGGTGCAGCAATATTAATTAATAAAAATACCCCATTTACTTTAGAAAACAGCATTACAGATGATCAGGGTAGATATGCGCTTATCAAAGGCTACTTGTATGGGGAAAATATCTCAATTGGATGTATTTATGCTCCAAGCATTTATTTGAAAGAATTTTATTCTAAACTTCTAGTCGAAAGTTCTTCTAATATGACCGCATTTGGTATACTTGCAGGTGATTTTAATTGTACCATGGATTCTGAGATAGATCAAAGCCCTCCAGTTAAAAACATGCCATCTAAAATGAGAGATGCAACTAAAAAATTATGTTCCGATTTACAACTGTCTGATGTATGGAGAGCTATTCATCCGCTTAAAAAAGATTATACATTCTATTCAAACCCACACCGTAGTTTCTCTCGTATTGATTACTTTTTTGCCTCCAGGGTAATTTTGGACAGAGTTCAGGCGTGTTGTATTGGTACACGGTTACTATCTGATCATGCAGATGTTTGCATGTTGGTGTTACCACCTCAGTTACAACAAATACCACGCAACTGACGATTTAATCCATCGCTTTTAAACAACCCATTGTTTGTAACTTTTGTTAGAGACCAAATAGAACTGTTTATATCAACAAATGATAATGAAAATACAAATCCATCCATTTTTTGGGAAGCCTTCAAGGCCTTTTTGCGGGGAGCCATAATTTCTTATAGTACAGCTAGAAAAAAGGAGGCTATTAAACAACAATTAAAATTGGAACGGGAGCTACATAATTTGGAAACTCAACTTAAGTCTGGTTTTACACTAGCTTTGCATAAAAAGGCAGAAGCTACCCGTTCAGCTTTAAACCAACTATTAACCCAGAATGCTGAGGCTAGTATCTTCTATGCTAGACACAGATTGTTTGAAATGGGAGACAGGCCTGGGCGACTGCTGGCCAGGCTGGCAGCTGGCAGACAAGATACGCACGCTATCCTCACTAAAAGATGAAATGGGCCAAAACCATCATGAAAGTAGAAAGTTGGTTAATATAATGGAAAACTTTTACCAAAAGATATATTCATCTGAAGTATCTGTCCCACAAAATGCTGTTTCTGATTTTCTAGAAAAACTTAATTTACCAGCCTTGTCAGTAGAAGATCAGGCTGTTCTTGGAAGACCAATAACAAAGGAAGAAGTGGTAACTGCAATTAAATGCCTTCAAAGTGGTAAAGTGGGTGGGCCTGACGGTTAGGCCCAGAATTTTATAAAATTTTTCAAAATCAATTAGTTGGCCCACTTTTAAACATGTTCCGGCACTCGGTCGAAATGGGCACTCTCCCATCTACATTATATTCGGCAAACATCTCTTTAATTCTTAAAAAATGCAAAATAGCTGATCAGTGTAGCTCTTATCGTCCAATGAGTTTGATAAATGTAGACAGCAAGATTTTTTCAAAAATATTATCAAGTAGACTAGAAAACTATTTACTAACTCATATTAAACCAGATCAATCTGGTTTTATTAAGAATAGATTATCTTTTAGTAATATGCGAAAGCTGTTGAATGTTATTGAGCACTCCAACGTCACTAAAACACAAGGCTTAGTTATATAGGCTGATGCTGAAAAAGCGTTTGTGTTGAGTAGGGCTGCAACTAACGATTATTTTAATAGTCGATTAATCGGCCGATTATTTTTTCAATTAATCGATGAATCGGATAAAAACAAACATTTTTAATTTCTGCCTCTTTATTCAGAAATAGAAGATTTGGAATGACAGAACAAATAAGATCATTATAGGGAAGCCTTCATCTTCAACCATAGACAGAGGCTTCATGTCAGTGACCTTCATGTTGAGGATGCTCTCTGTCAGACAGCTGCTTGCTGTGGTGGACATGATGTCTTTCTCATCATAAAGCCTATCAATGCAATTCATCCTGCCTCACTCCAACACAGACCAGAGTCTTCACTCAGATGTTGTCAGAAAATAAAAACTTGAGGCTTAATTTTCAAATTATTACCACTATAGTGTGCAAGTTATGTAATGCATATTCAAACCATGCTTAAGCTGATGGAAGTGAAATAAAACCTATCTCTCACAGTCACACGCTCCATCTCTGTCATTAATCAGTTAATAAGCTAACCCTAGCATCAGACAAGCTACCAGAGAGACTGATATTACGTTTCCTCACTTTAAAACGGAACAAATGTAGGATAATGCAATGACTTAAGATGCGTGTCCACTAGATGCGACACATCGCATGTGGCCGGTTGGTGCGTTTCCAGCTGCGTCTCCAGTGTGTTTACCTGCAGCTCATTTTTATAACTTCTACTGTCCTTAAACATCTAAACTAGCTGTCGGTGAACTAAAACCAGGACAGGTTCAGCTGCTGCACAGATTATTTCTCGCCTCAAATGCTTTAGAAATACTTTTCCCTGAAGTGTTTTCGAAATAATAGAGAAAGTTTGCCGCCGAGCCGCTGTCTTTACCAGACTCATTCATCGGACCGACCGTCAGCTGAAAGCGCGGTCACGTGACCACGTAGTGGCCCGCTCGTGACCGTCGGGCATCAGTGCGATTTTCAGATGCGTGCATTCGCATGTAGTGGACACGCAGCATGTCTTTGTTTTGTGAAGCGTGAAATACTCCCAGACTTCAGTCAAACTGTTTTCTCCGTGCTGGTCATGTTTCATTTGTTGAATTTACTTCCCTTTGAAAATACCTGCCTCCACCTTGCTCTGTTCAACTCGCTCTGCAGGTGAAGTAGACGGCTCCGCGACCACGACATGAATCACGCAACACAACGAATCGATAATGCAATTCGTTGCCAACGCTTTAAATAATCGATTATTATCGATTTTATCGATTCGTTGTTGCAGCCCTAGTGTTAAGTGGTCATATTTGTTTGCGGTTATGGAGAAGTTCGGGCTTGGAAAAGGCTTTATTGATCTGGTAAACTGTTATATATCTCTCCTAAAGCAAGTGTGATAGTAAATGGCATCAGATCAACAGAGTTCACACTGGGAAGATCAACGCGCCAAAGAGATCCGATCTCTCCGCAAATTTTTGCACTGGCTATCGAGCCACTGGCCGAGGCTATCAGAAGTCACAATTCTATATTTGGATATAAAATACAAGGGTCGGAGTATAGAATTGCGCTTTATGCAGATGATGTTTTGCTGTTTATTACCAATCCCGAGGTGTCCATTCCGGCTGTAATGTCAGTTATAGAAACATTTGGTTCTCTATCAGGTTACAAGGTGAACTTTAGCAAAACAATCGCCATGCCATTAGGAAATTGTAGTAGGATTAATAATTTTCCATTTACTTGGTCTGACTCTGGATTCACCTATTTAGGTATTCATATCTCGCCAAATGTTAGGAGTATTCTGAGGAAAAATATGGATATGGTCCATAAGAATGTTAAAGGAGATCTTATTAGATGGATGGATCTTCCAGTATCCTGGATGGGTAGAGTAAATTTCAGTGTGGGACCTTCGCGCTCGTCCGCTTGTCCGTAGCGACCTGAAACTCGGCCGGACGACTCGTCATTACGATATCTACATTCTTGCTCGTCCGCCCAGACGACTGCCGCTCAGAAAGACATATTAAATGATTTCTTACCAATTTAAAACAACGAATAACTTCTCGGTTCTCAACCTGCAGGAGGCTGCCATCTTGTGTCATTGCGCATCGCTTTCGCGCAGGTTTCAGTTTCCAGTTGGGGTCCGTGTGGATGTTGAGCGATGTCGATTCCGACTCTAACCATTTATTTATATTTATTGCTTCGCTTCCCAACTTTCCTTCGGGGTCTCGCTTTGATCATTGAATGACAGTACAGAGGGGGATATAATGGATAATGAAGAGTTATCATTTCCGATTTTTCTTATTATTCGATGTTTGGAGGTTCAATTCCCACATCTCCACACAGGTCTCAGTTTGGATCACACAGGTTATTAAGGCCGACGCTTGGGTTTTGTTATCAAGGAATATTCTCAGGGATGATGTGGTCTTAGGACTTTTTTGGTATGACATTTTTGTGATATTTTTGTGCTAACTAAGAGACTTTGTGCTAACTACGTGGAGATACAATATGAAGATATTAGTATTGGATATGAAGATATATAGACTTGGTATGATGATGATGATATTATAATATCTCATATTTGCTTATCAGAGAAGTTTATTTCAATGTTAGTCAGATGATACTAGTAATAATGTACATAGTTATGTTAAAAATTATCTCAGGATGATGATCTCAGGGCTACTGGAGGACTTGATGCTACATTTAAATTTTCAATGTTATTTCTGTAGAGTTGCCATATTAAAAGTGATCATAATGATCTCAGGATGATGATCTAAGTCTTACTGGAGTGTAGTATTAAAGCTACACAAGATAGAATTAAAGATTTTTAAAAAAGTGACTTTTTAATCAATTTTATTTTTTGCTTCAACTAAAAAAAAATGCCGCGAATTACGGACGACCAGAAATTTGTACGGACTACCAAAAATTTGGATTTGGTAGGAGTTGGTCGTCCGTAATTTGCTGTACGGACGACCAAGGATTTTAACGAAGGTCCCACACTGAAATTTAATCAAAATGAATGTGTTACCACGGCTTCTCTATCCTTTACAAATGCTTCCAATACTTTTAACTAAGAAAATGGTGAGGGAGATTGAGAGAGATCTTTCAAAACTTATCTGGAGAGGAAAGAAGCCCAGATTAAGCTTTCAAACCCTACAACTGCTCAAAAATGGAGGTGGACTAGCTCTTCCGAATATTATGCATTATAATTGGTCCTGCCATGGCAGAATTATTCATGAGTGGGTACATGCATATTTAAAAGATAAAGATAACTCACTTGAATCTTGGGTGTGTACTCCCTTCTCCTTGATAAGTGAACTTATGGGAAAGAAAAGAACACATAATATACTTATTGACAACACTATAAAGGTTTGGCGAGATATGAACAAATACACTTCTGATATTCCTAATCTTTATTATCTAACACCTTTAATTACTAATCCTGATTTCACTCCTGGGGTTAAAAGTGCTATATTTAAAAGGTGGTATAGTACAGGGATAAAAATAATTTGACAGCAATGTTCTCCTTTTCACAAGTTCAGATCAAGTATGGAATTCCACAGAAGGACTTCTTTGCCTATTTACAAGGTCGGCATTTTATCCAGACAAGTTTGGGAACAACTCAAGATACAGTGTTACCGGGACCCATTGAGAAGTTTGTAATGAATCTTAATGTAAAGAAATCGATCATCAAGCAATTTTGTGCCAATTTGCAGGACTATAATGGACATAATATTGGAAAGTTGATTAAGTATTGGGAGGAGGATCTTCAATGTCATTATGACGATAACGGCTGGAAAGACTGTATTCGATCTATTCACACATTATTTCTCAGCAATAAATATAAGGAAACTCAGTATAAAATACGACAGACAGCACAGGACACCGGTTTTTCTGAATAAGATAGACTCACGCAGATCACAATAGTGTCTTAAATGTGAAAATACAAACGGGACATATCTGCATTGTCTATGGAGTTGTCCAAAAATTTCTAAATACTGGCTTTGCCTTGGGGGTGGGGGGTGGGTGGGGTGTGGGTGGGTGGGGTGGTGGGGTGTGGGGGTTTGGTGGGGGCTGGGGCGGGCGGGGTTGGGGTTTGGGTGGCGGGTGGGTCCGCTTGCCCCGGGCTGCCTGGGCCGGTTCCGGCGTGCTGGGGGTGTTGGTAGCTTCGCCCTCTTGTCTTCGGGGTCCGTGTGGTACATGGTGGCCCCGGTTGCTCTCTGGGGGCGCTGCCCCGTGGCTCCTCGGCCTGTGGGGGGGTGCCCTGTCGGCTTGGCACTGCACTGCTGTGATGGCTGTTCTGGGCTTCGGGGTCTTTCACACTTGCATGTGCATGTTTGCTCAGGTCCCACCAGCTCCTGTCGAGTTCCGCTGTTGAGCAGTGATGGGACCCGCCGGAATGTGCTGAGACTCTCTCCAGAGTCTAATCTCAAACTAAACCCTCTCTCCTTTTCTCTAGTATCTTCCTCTAGTATCATCTGGCCTATTCCACTCTATACTAACATGACACCCACAACTATGGTGTTTAGTACTGTCTGGCTAATTATTCTTTCATTTATTTATTTATTTATTGTTTGTTTGGTTTTCTGTTCTCTTGTGTATGTGTTTGCTTTTTTGTCTTATTGATGGGTAATTATTAGTTGGGAATAGCACAACACCTGATATTCTTCAGATGTAATAGCATTGCTTGCTAGACCCTGTCCCTGTCCATCCCCTCTCGTCCTGTCCACCCCTTTGTTTCCCCTCACATCACCACTGAGGTGTAGCACTGCCCTCCCTGGCTCTTAAACAGGGTAATGTAATAAAAAGTGTCAGCTTAGCTTTCAGGGAGGGCTGGTGATGGTCACACGCATGCACCAAATAATAAGATATTTGGCTGCAAGACTAAAATATGCATTAATCTCATAAAGTGTTGACACCCCTTTCATGGAGTTAAACAATGAGAATAAATGCAGACAAAAAAGAAGAAAAAAAAAAAAAAAAAAAGAAAAAAAAGAAGAAAAAAAAAAATAAATAAATAAATACTGGCTTTGTATAACTAAGGAAATTAGCAGCATTCTGAAGTTGAGAATCTGTAAAGATCCGGGTCAGTTTCTACTGGGGCTGCCATCTCCTAATAAGCTAATTGACAAGACCAAATCCAAATTATGTAAGCTTTTGTTTTTGGCACGAAAATGTATATTGTTTAATTGGACTAAAGATAAGCCACCAACGGTAACTCAGTGGTATAGGGAAATTTTCAAACTATTACCGATGGAAAGGCTTAGTGCAAAGTTAAGAGGCAATGATGACACCTTTTTGGATTTATGGCGCCCCTTAATGGAATACCTGCCCATTGACTTAAGCAACATTCTGCAGAAAGGCATATGTTCATTGAAATGGAGGGGTTTGGGTTTGCCCATTTAATTGTCTGGAATGGCGGTGGTAAATGGCTCGTATTCTATATTCATCTTATTTATTTATTTGTAGTTTCATTTTTATTCTTTGACAACTCAGACTGCTCAGTGTTATATATATTTTTTTCTTTTGTTGTTGTTGTTGTTGTGTATTGTGTTTTGTTCTAATATGACAAAATTCTAATAAAATATATTTACAAAAAAAAAAGGAACACCTTTGGAATGAATTAGAGCGGAGACTGAGAGCCAGGTCTTCTCATCCAACATCAGTGTGTGACCTCAAACAGGCGCTTGTGGGAGAATGGTCAAAAATTCCCATAAACACACTCCTAAACCTTGTGGACAGCCTTCCCAGAAGAGTTGAAGCTGTTATAGCTGCAAAGGGTGGACTGATGTCATATTGAACCCTATGGATTAGGAATGGGATGTCACTTACGTTCATTTGCGAGTCAAGGCAGGTGAGCAAAAATTTTTGGCAATATATTGTATATGTGGCCAGTGTGCTTGCATGAGTGTATGTGTGTGACTGTGTGTGTGTAGCCGTTCATCTGATCAACTGCAAACTTAGTGTGTGTAATGCTGGGAACGGAGGAAAGAGCAGAATTGCTTCCTTCATCTCAGGAACATTGCCAGACTGAGAGCTCCAGTGTCCAAAATTGAACTAGAAATGATTATACGTGTTTTTATTTCCTCTAGATTGGATTTTTTGCTATTTTTTTTGCAGCTGAAAACTTTTTTGTACAAGCAGGCTTTTAGTTGAGAGAGGGCTTTTATGTGGATGTTTTTATGTGATTTTACGTGTGTGACTTTACTTGTGTGATTTTATGTGTATGATTTTACGTGTGATTTTAATGTGTAAGATTTTATGTGTGATTTTATGCACAATGTGGCTCTACATCGTGGGGCTTATTTTACTGTATTTTTATGTCTTATTTTCTTTTAATGTAAAGCACTTCGTGATTTTTATATCTGTGAAAAGTGCTATATAAATATAGCTATGGCTCTTGAGAAACATAAAGAGTTTATGAATTAAAGCTGCAAGCACCATTGGTCGAGTCTTCGCATCCTTGGAGCTTGGCTGTTCCACATGTCCACCAGCTGCCGCAGCAAATGAAAGTGCATATCAGCCAATGGATGTGATTGTGGCCAGACTCTCATCACACATGTAAAGTTTGAGGCAGATTGAAATTTGTACAGGGTAGGTAGATAGAACTTCCTGTTTCCACAGACCCTAAGTATAATCAAACCTTTCCACCATAGAACAGCACACTTAAAAGTCAACACTTAGTTGTGGCTTCTCGTGGGATTCAAACCCTGATTTCTGTAATGAAGGTCCTCCATATAACAGACTGTACCAGCACATCCTCAGTGTTATGGGAGAAATATCTATTATCTTATTCTGAAAGATATTGCAATGTGTGTTCAGATTTAGTTTAACATTCATTGTGTAACAGACTAACAACACGTGATGAAGCAAAACCACATAAAAAGTATGACTGTCATACAAAGAAGACTGCATGAATTTGTTTAATCGTAGGTCAGACGTGCTGCACAATGTATGAGGGTACACTGATCAATGGGCAGCATAAGCAACCCTAGAAAGTTGAATATGCCTTTATTAAATAAAAATTGACTCAAAGTATGAGTCTCATTAGATAATAGCCACAGATAGTATATCCTAAATTGCTGTCAATGTAATTACATTACAATCAACAACATGATCTCTTTGCAGATTTTTTTGTTCTTTATCTGATTGGTGAGAAAGAACTGAGATTGGCTGAAATTTTCTGTGACATGATGTATTTGCTGAGGAAGAAGTTTTCCTCCCAGACCATTTGAATTACAGTGTGCGAAACAGTGTTTCTCCCAGCCATGCCTAAATAAACTGCCTACACCCAACTTCAAGGAATAACAATCTGATTAAAGAGAAACCCTGCCAATTTCACACATAAGGTCTGCTTACCAGTCAAGAAAGCACTACTTTATCTGTAAAGACAGCTGTATAATGTGTTCTGTGGCACTGAAGGAGCTTGTTAAAGCCATCAAGGCTTTAACAAGCTGGATACATATTTAAAGTTGCCTTGCCATGGGAAAGATACAGTGGGTACCTGATGAGACCTGACCAAAAAACATGGAATTGATTTTATAATGCAAGCATGGGATGCAGTGTGTTTGAGCTTTAATAATACAATACCTATATTTATACACCACTTTAAAAACTCACAATGGGCCAGAATGCAAAAATTTAAAAAAAACAACCAAAGTGTAAAAACAAGCAATATGCCAGTGGTAATAGACATAAAGGAAAGACATCAAAAACTTAAATACACAATAAAAAGACACCCTAATACAAACGTGAGTCAATAAAATGAGTTTTAAGAAGACATAAAAGAAGTCAGTGATTCTGCAGCCTTATCTCATCGTTCCAAAGCTGAAGGGCCCGGATGGCAAAATTAGTTTCACCTTTAGATTTAAGCCTCGACTTTGGAACAGCCAGAGGGGCCCCACCTGAAGATCTAAGGCTCATATGGGGTCAGCATTTCTCCTATGTAGCTTGGGGTCAGACATAGGCATGCTTCAAAAGAGCCTTTTTCGGCTTTATTTAGAGGTGAAGCAAGAGGCAGACAGGAAACAGAGGAGAAGAGTTGGGGAAGACACGCAGCAAAGTGCCACAAGCGGGAATCGAACCCAAGCCGCTGCAACGGGGACCAGCCCCTGTACATGGCTCACCCTTGCTTAACCCATTGAGCTATGCAGGCACCCCGATGAGTAAATGAACAGGGAGCCAGTGAAGAGACGCGAAGGATGTCACCTGTATGAAGCTGAGCAGTTACATTTTGAACCACTTGGAGGTGAGAGTGTCACTTTAGTTTTATACCACAAAGGAAGGAGTTGTGTTATTCAAGCATGGAGAAAGTAAGAGCATGAATGAACCAAAATAGCAAACTGAAATGAAACTACAGGTCAGGACATCTCAACTTCTGTTGCTTTCATTCTGGCTATTCTGTCTGTAATCTTTACACTAAATTACTTGAGTGCCCTTGTAATTGAAAACACAATGCAATGTATCAGAGTTTTTTTCCCATCAGCACACAGCATCTTTAAAATGAAATAACAGCCCCGTTTATCCATATTATATGCTTCCCCTGTATTCAGTGTCTGTATGTTCGTAGACACGCAGACACCAAGGTCAAGTTGGCGGGTTTAAGGCAGCAGCCTAGCTAAGGTGATCTTATTCCCCCGTGGTCATCTTAGCCAGCAGGTTAACCACTACTGGCTCCTCTGACTGGCAGACACGTCTTTTCCACCCTCTGTCCTTCTGCCATTTGAAGCATAGCACTCTATCTTTCTATCACATATCTACTCTTCATCTATCTCGCAGCCATTTTCTGTCTCTGATCGCTCCTCTGCTCCATTATCTCTTTTCCCGATAGGGGATGCTTTCACATCCAGCAGATCCATCAGTCGCCGTCTGATCCTCCACTTTTTCCTGTTTAACTTGCCTAACACTTCCACCTGAGTCCCCTTTGTGCTCACTGTTGCTACACTCTTGACTTTTGCACCCTTTGACAGTTCTGTTTGTCTTCCGGGTGTTATAATCACACCTTTATCATTGCCTCGAAGCCTCATGATTATCTCGACAAACTAATCATTCATCCAGATACAGGGATCAGACTCTTTACCAAGTCAAAACATGTCAGTCAACTTCCCAGCATGCTGTCAAAAGTGTTTCTCAATGAGGTGAGGGTGCGTTTGAGCCGGGCTGGTGATACATTATTCATGGCTTTGCACCATGTCTCCTACTTTGCACACTTCTCTAAATAAAAATGAGTGACAGGTGCAAACACAGTGGCTGGGATTCACCAGGGGCTTTTTAGATTCTCAAGCATGTTCTAACTCCACGGAGAATTAGAAATCTATCAGGATGGACCTTAAAGAGATGGGGCATATCCCACTTCTCTGTCCCATCTTTTCCTCCTTGCTCTTCTTCACCCGCACCTTTCACTGGGTTTAGATTACACCGATACCTTCCTCCCGGTCATCTGGAGGTTATTCTCATTTCATTGATGCACGATAGCGGCACTATTCAAAAACATCTGTCATATGAGACGAGGCAGCAGGCGAGCTGCAGTCACTCTTTATTATCATATGTCCTTCAGTCAACGTCCTTCACTGCTCCATCATATGACCCTCCCAGCAGTCCACAACGCTTCGCCATTGCTCACTGACTGGGTAAGAGGCTTGTGGGGAGTTGACTAAAGGTGAAAAATTGCAGATGAGTACAGAGAAGGAGACAAGAGACAGATGGCTTTGTTTGAATTGCTTTTGATCAAAAATGGCAGGAGAGTTTGATTAGAGGGCAGGAGATGATAGACAAGGGGGTGAGATAAAGGGAACGAGGAAAGAGGCGCAAAAGAAAAAGTGAAAGAAGGGACAAGGTGAACATAAACAGCGTGAGATGGCATGCCGTCAGGAATAATAGAAATGAAGTTACGCTTTCAGGAAGAAGGAACAGCCTCGGGAGAGATTTTCCATACTGAACCAAGTCTCTAAGCCCTCAACATTCAGGAGTGACACTGTTTACGGGAGCCATATATACGCTGTGCTCAAAAGTTTACATACAGACTAAACTATGAGGCCATTTTAAAAGCACGATAATTAGAGCACAACAATGTACCAGTACCAGTACTTTCTGATAACACTTTGCATTCATCTTGACATCAATTTTGACCAGATTCTCAGTACTGCTGTAGCTCACGCAGCCCCAAAACATCAGAGATCCAACTCCATGCTTAACAGTCGGGACAGTGTACTTTTCATCATAGTCGTTGTTGACGGCCCTCCAAACATAACGTTTATGGTTGTGGTCATTAAGTTCAATCTTAAGGCGCGTGTCCACTAGATGCGATTTCCCCGCACGGCAATGCACCGCACCTGAACATCGCACGGCCGGCGAGCGGTCACTAGCAGACCACAACATTGTCACATGACAGCGCTCGAGCAACAGCAGGTCACGTCACCGAGCTTTTACCTTGACGATCTGGCAGGTATGTCGGATAAACACAGCGGCACGGCCACAAACTTTCCCATTTTATTTCAAAAACACTTCAGCGAAAAGTATGTCTGAAAGCATTTGAGGCGAGAAATAAGCTGTGCAGCAGTGGACTCTGTCCTCGTTTTAGTTCACTGACACCTAGTTCAGATGTTTGAGGACAGTTTCACGATGCGTGGAATCTCCGCACCCCGCATCAATTTGCATAAAGTAGAAGTCCAGTCTACTTTATGCAAATGGGCTGCAGCCCTCTCCGGGTAAACACACCGGATCGAAGATGAAAATGCACCGCAACCGAACCAGAATGCCACATGCGGGGTGTTTCCAGCTGCGATCCAGTGTGTTTACCGGAGAGGGCCGTAGCTCATTTGAATGGAGTAGACTGGACTCCAGCGTGCAGAGACTCCACCCATCGTGAAACTGTCCTCAAACATCTAAACTAAACATCAGTGAACTAAAACGAGGACAGATTCAGGTGCTGGACGCGCTATTTCTCGACTCAAATGCTTTTAGAAATACTTTTCGTGTTTTTGTAATATTAGACAAAGTCTGAAGCCAAGAAGCCATGTTGGTCCGGCTTGAAATCCAGGAGCAGACCGGACCCCGAGTCGATGCATTTGTCCAATCAGGGGCAGGAAAGGTGCTTAAAAAGGTGCTGAACACAGTTCGCCGTGGAGGAGAAGCTTATAACAGCTGTATCTGCGCACGCATCGTAACCATTACTGTTTTTGAAATAAAAGAGAAAGTTTGTGGCCTTTATCAGACTCATCTGCTGGACTGTCAAGCTGAAAGCTCGGTCATGTGACAATGTTGTGGTCCGCTCGTGACCGGCCGCCGGCCGTACGATTTTCAGATGCAGTGCGTTGCCGTGCGGGGAAATCGCATTTAGTGGATATGCGCCTTTAGTCTCATCAGTCCAAATGATTTTGTTCCAGAAGCTTTGAGGCTTGTCCAGGTGCTGTTTAGCATATTGTAAGGGGTTTGTTTTGTCGCACTGCAGCAGAAATGGCTTTCCTCTGGCAACTTGACCATGCAGCCCATTTTTACTCAAGTGGTCCTTATTGTGTAGCTCAAAACAGCCACACCACTATTCTGTAGAGAAATCTGTATGTCAGCTAGAGTTTTTCGTGTTTTTCTTTGCGTCCCAAGCAATTTTCCCAGCAGTTGTGGCTGACATTTTTGTTGGTCTACCTGGGTATAGCTTGGTATCAATAGGATCTCTTATTTTCCCACTTCTTTATCGGAGTATGAACACTACTGATTGGCATTCTCAAATGTTTGGATGTCTGACTTTTTATATACAGACACTAATGTTTTTGTGCAACAATGACATATGTAGACCTGTGTCAACATGAAAATGAAAAGTCTCCTCTACTGGGCATGTACAGAGGACAGATAAGCAAGTCAGCCAAGGAAAACCAGCAAAGAAGAAAACAGTATATTGTTATCAAGGGTGTAACGGTACACAGATTGGTACCGAAATGTTTGGTACAGGCCCTTTTGAGTCGGTACAGCGGTGTACCGCGGTACGAAAATTTTAAGACTATTAAGCATTGCTTTGATTGCGAAACCTAAAACTTCGTAGTGCCCACAGCTGCGGTGGACCTTCTCCGGCTCACAGTCGTGCAGTATTGCGGAACTAAAAACAAGTAGGAGTTTCCAGGGAACCACAGGATGTGACGGATCGTTTATTCTCCTGTCGGCACTTCATGGCTAATGCTAGCAACAACAACAAGAAGCTAGAGCTGGAAGATGCTTCGGCGTCATTAAAATCAGCTGTTTGGGATCACTTCGGTTTCCCAGTGAAGTACGAAAAAGTAGAAAAACAAGTGGACAAGACGAAAGCCATATGCCGACACTGTGAAGCGGTCCTCAGCATGTCAAATTTAGACACACATTACAAAAAGCACCATCCAAGCGTAACTATCCCCACTGCTAGGAAAAAATAGCAAACTGCACAAACAATGCTCCCAACATCATTTCATCAAACCTGCCTAGCAATTCAGAACAGACTAAAGCAATAACCAAGTCCATTGGTGTTTTCATAGCAGCAGATCTACGGCCATACTCTGTTGTTGAGAACTGAGGTTTTATACTTATGATGAATGTCATCTTACGTTAACTTTACATTATTGCTGTGCTCTTTGCTATAGATAAATGACTATATTGTGTTTTGTTTTGTTTTTTAGCCTAGTAGTATATTTATACTGGTAAACAAGAGCCTAACTAAATGGTATTGTTTTTTTAAAAAAAGCAATTACATTCAAACATATTTCCTATTTTAGGTGATAGAGCCCCGTTATGAAGTTCCTTCTCATTCACACTTCAGCCACAAAGTCATACCAGCTCTTATATCAGCAGGGTTGTTTTCTCCATTTTTCCCCTTAACTGAGAACTGAACCGAACCATGACTTCTGTACTGAAATATGTAACGAACCGTGATTTTTGTGTACGTTACACCCCTAACTGTTATTGTTGTTGTCGTCATGTTTCTTCTTCTTGGTTCAGTTTAATACCTGGTCTGTCACCAATATGACAGCATTTCGGCAAGGCTCCATTTCCCACACTGCAATGTCAAGCCAGCATTTTTAGATTTACAGACTTGTTTTAGGGTTTTAGGATTTAGGGCCAACACAACCCAGCTTAATGTGGACACGACTGTAGTCCTATGTAATCACCTCACCCTACCGGCACCATTCGCAATCACTTTTGATAGATGAGCAGATGGTATGACAACACTGATTAGCTTTTACTAGCCAGCAGTTGCCACAATATTGAAACCCATCTGCTTGATATGGTGTAGCTCCCCTTTGTGCTGGCAAAACAGCTCTGACCCATCAGGGAATGGTCGAGGAACCCTTGTTTAGGTTGTGGAGTGGGGCCTCCCTGGATCAGGCTTGTTCTAGGGAATTCCATGGAGGTTGAATTTTTCAATTTTGATATTATTCATGACATGTAAACAATCAAATCCTTTGACAGCATATTTGGGTTCAAAATTCTATGTAACTGAATATGGAGTGCAAACTCAGGCATTATATTGGACCCATGTGTCCTGTTGTGGCATGCACATCTACCAGAGCAATGACATTAGTTCAACAAAGTGTCCTGTTTGCAACTTTGGTTTGAAAGCTGTGGGGCTGCATCTATGGCACTGCGTTCTGGTGTGGCAGGCATTAATACACTGGATAGTCAATTAGTATTAAATGTTTTGCTTTTTATTTCCTAAGTTTTGTCTGTACTTCTGCTTGCTCTTTCTTTTTTTTTCCCCATTTTTGAAGCAAGCGTCTAAAGAGACCATGTAGGGGGCTTATGGCTCCCTGAGACTAATAAATGATTTCCAGCTATGATTCCCGGCCCTCAAGTAATATTTAACAATTTTATACAGATTGATCACAGTAACACCATGACAGTGTTATTTTTGAGCTCGGAAAAACTGTATATATGTGTGTTGTGTATCAACTGGCCAACAATGTTTGCTTTGAGGAAAAGATGTCCATGGTCAAAATGGCTGAGTAAGTAGAGCAAAATGAATGTAAATTTACCATCCAATTCAATGGAGGTCTGAAATAAGCTGACAAATTCATTCTGGCACTTTCCTCTAAAGTGACCAGCTTGGAAACTTCACTTATTTTCCACAAGCTCCCCAGAGAACGGATCCAATTCGCCCATTTTAAAATGGCTCACATAGGCTATTTTGCACAGGCAGCTTTAAAACATCCATTTACTGACAGATTTACACAAATTGTATGTACATACAATGACAAACACAAACCACATTATTCCCTAAAAGATCAGGCTGTTGTGATGACTAACCCTCTGGGTACTAGAAGTGAGGTAGAACCAAATCCCCTGCACCTTCACAGTGCAGCAGTCTGTGCTGCTGATTACCCACTTGCAGAGGATTACGCCCACCTTGCTACACATCTTAGCATGCTAAAATCACCTCCAGACTCCCTAACGCAGCTGAGTACAGCAATTATAATTTTAAACACAGCTGTGAAAATTAAATCTATTATCTTGCTTGCATCATTTACTTTAAGTCTGGCTTAATAGGCATATTGAGACAAAGCCAGGAATTGCCAGGTGTTACAACGGATAGTCTGGATTTATTATATCCTTCCTTTTAGTCTGGATTTATTATATCATTCCTTTTAGCTGGTCAAGCGTGAATGTATTTGAAGGTGTCCCTGTGTTAGACAAAGTGAGTGTTTAAGCTCTGATGGGTACCTGCGCGTGGTTCCACTGTCCGGTTGCTATTTTGGTCCATGAAGACGAATCTTCCTCCAGTGAAGTCAGATCCGTAGTCAGACAGGTACAGTAGAGAGGTGTAGTCAAAAGAGCCATAAGTCACCTAGAACACAGTGAAAGAGAAGAACAGCATGATGAATTAAATTCTCAAAGCAGGCTCCGATTGGTTTGTATTGCAGCCTTTGTTGTACTGCATTGGTAGCCGGCAGTCAGCGTTAAAGAACGAACAGATCAAACATATTGATATGAGAAAGACCTCATCAGTTAGAATTTTGATGTCATTTTTTTGGTTTCTTTTTGTTGAATTGCTTCAAAGTGGAGCTAATAAGAAACCTGACTTGAGATATTATCAAGTCGCATTACAGGAAGGGTATCAATGACTGCTGTGGCAAACCCTGTTAAACTCTTTCAACGAATCAATTTCAATTCAGTGTAAAACACGGCTGAACTCAGATTTTTTCGTCATACATTTTGGTATTGAAAAAGAATCTTGTTTTTATCCAGGTGAGCTTTCGAGACCCTGAATAATACATCACAATTTTTTGTCAGTTTACATACACAATTTCTTATCACATCATGTAAATGACGGTAAACCGGAACAAAGTTGTAGATAACCATTTAGTACATTTAAATTATTATTGCTTTTCATAAAATTTTCATATGGTTGACCTGGAAAAAAATTTGTAAAATGTACTTCTTTTTGGGCAATATAATAAGTAGTCATAAATATTATTACTCCACCAAGGAATGCAGCGGAGTTGTGTTGCAATCGGCGTTGGTTTGTCTGTCTGTTAGCAACATTACTCAAAAATGGATGAACAGATTTGGATGAAATTATTAGGGAAGGTCAGAAATGACACAAGGACCAAGTGTTTAGATTTTGGCAGTGATGCGGTATATAGTCTGGATCCATGGATTTGTTAAAGATTTCTGGATCATTGCAAGATAGCAGCACTGTGTCACTGTAACTATGACTGTAACAAATGAACGCTGTGTGTGCCTGCTGACGAACACATTATTGTGATCTTACTACAAATCAAGCACTGCGGATTTATCAGGACTTATCCATCAGAAATGATACAAGGAACATTTGACTAAACTGTGGAGGTGTTTCAGAGTCCCATCAATTCCCGCTGCCTGCTACATATGTAGGTCACACGATTCGGTATCCATACGTAACATACACATGCATAACACACACCTGTGTTTCTCAGAGACAACCTGCTTTTTGAATGTTTAAATTTGGAAGAAAACCTTTGCTCCCAGTCATCTTTTAGCCACACTCATTACAGACAATGCAGTGAATCGTGTTTCCCACAGGTTAAGAATTAATATATGGTGGTGGGTTGGCCACAGTGACCAACGTACACGCAGAGACCCAAGTGTAGCCCAAGATGTTTTCTGAAATTAAAATTTACAGATGTGTCTGAAATATCTAACATGCTGATTGTTGGTAGATGCTACGATTTGCCAATGACACCTAAACACTTTTACACAAGTAGGTCAACGTTACAATTACCGACATTCGTTAAATGCCATACATGTATCAGGTGACACTAGCTGCTAACCGGATGTGCACAAAGAAGCCACTAGACTCCTCTCAGTTGCTGCAGGGCAAAAAAAAGCTTTAACAAGGAAAATAAGGTTTCTAATGTCAGACTTGCCTCAGATGAATCAGTGTGATTGTATCTAATAAGGCAGGCCACCTACAGTCAGAGCTGCTGGATGTCAGTGCACCAATATCACCATTGAAAATACTTAGAAAATAGTTGCACTCAGGAGCCGTGTTGGAGCTTGACCCATACTAGAAATTAAAAGTCAGGATAACTCGGTGTATGTTTCACAGCTTTTAAATTCCTTCTCTCAAGTGCTCAAACAGAACAATAATTTCTAAACTGTTGCCTTAACTACATCTCCAATAGACTGTGCTCATACAGTGTGAATCAGATTTACTTTCATCTGCTTTTTAAACCATGTTAACACATGCCATCTTACCCTAACACCACTTTCTAAAATTCCAGAAAGCCTTGGAAGCGAAGGGTCAAATTTCACACAAAACTGGGGAACCAAAAAGCAGACTGCAAGTAAATGATGCATGATCGTGACGCAGCATGTGCCTGAATACATTCTTCCTACTGTTAAGCCATGCCTACTTAAAGGCCATGTCTGTAAAGTAGCAGCAGCACCTCTGTTGCTCTGCATGTGTCTACACAGGAGGAAGACATCCACAGTGTGGAAGCCCTGAAAACGCAATACGCACTCACTGTAGCTATGATAGCTATGTACAGAAATGTTAGAAGACAGACTTGAAGTGAAAAAATACACTGCCTACGCTGTCTTTGTAGACTCCTTAATTGATTGAAATAGGAGTGCATCTTTTCCGTCGGATGTGCAATGAGACGGGGGAATGAAAATCAAGGCTAGAGGGCTTTCTGTGCAAAGTTGCGGTGAGGACATTAAACCACACACGGAATACAGCCTACCATGCATGGGCTTCCTTGTTATGTCTTTGCTTCTCTCCTGACATCACCTGCCACTGACTCCTCTCCAACTGCCCCCAGATTCACAAAAGCCTACTGAGCTCAAACATGCATTGCAGGGACTTAATGAAACATCAAAGAGTGAGGTGACAGGAAACCAAGAGTGGCCTCCTTAAAAGACAAAGTCATCTTAGGCTGAAAGTATCTTACATGATGGAGCTCAAAGAAAGACAAACACAGTGTACTGCAGAGAGTGCCATAAATCGCTTTACCAACTTCAAATTACTAAACTTCACAGAGCACTCACAGATGTTTCCAGTTGAGTTCTACAAACTCAGTATGAAACTTTATTTACAGTGTATTATTACTAATATAGTTGCAAGCAGCTTTCAGGGGGGTTAGCATTTTAGCAGAGCACATGGCACCTTGATTTGAAAACATTCCTGTTGTTGGAAATCAGCCTATTCTACAATTAAACAAACCAACAGAATATGTGTAAGGCTATTTCCGCCCAGTTCTTTTGATGGAGTAGTCAGGAGACTTCTTCTTAAAATCACAAGTATTTATTACAGCAAAACTGAATGTGCAATACAGAGCTCTGGGCCTGAATCCTCTGTCCCTAACCAACAAGTGTTCAGTCAGTTCGGATGGAATCAGACTGCTAACTTTTCCTGACCCAGTCTTCTTGTACTCTAACAGTGTGTATATCTATCTAGGCTGGCCGCTCCCTCCGGTGCTGCGTTGGTCCGCTCTCCTCTGTCACAGCTGACCTTCCTATTCCTCAGAACCAATACAACTCTTAAATATGCACACTTAGCAAATTATGAAACACACCATTTCCCACACTGTAATAACTGGGAAAAAAACTGGGTGTAAGTGATAAATGAAGTTTGATGATTTCCCTTCTTCAGACGAAGTGATAAAGTGTGTTCAAGCTTAAAAGACTGCAGTTGAGTATACTAGTCCATTATTTGGAACATTTTTTTTAACATACACTACCATTCAAAAGTTTGGGGTCACTTAGAAATGTCCATATTTTTGAAAGAAAATAATTTTCTTTTCAATGAAGAAAACATTAAATTAATCAGAAATACAGCCTAGACATTGTTAATGTGGTAAATGACTGATTTTTAATGGAATACTGTTAGAAGAATTACACTTATATTAGAATGATTATACTTATGAGGTTATCATTGAGTGACTATGAAGAAATAAGGACTACCATCAGCATTCTAAGTTGTGACCATCAGCATTCTAAGTTGTGACCATGCATGTGTTCGGAAGTAACAACAAGAACAAAGCTGACTTGTTCCTATAGTGAGCTGACTTGCTCTTATGATAAGATCATGCAAGTAAGACATGTTCTGTCTTTGTATTGTTCTGAAATCTTATGACTAATGCATGATGACTCCTCTGTACCGTATGATTGCATGAGAATGAAATAAAAGGACAAGGAGAGAGGCAGGCTCTCCAGAGTTTGTGAGGCTGCCGCGATGCATACTGCAGAGCTGTAGTCTCTATCTCTCTCCTTGTGCGCAAATAAAAGACTGGAGCTCGTGAGTGCTGTCCTTTCTTCCTGAGCTGTTTGTGTATTCTTCAGGTTTGAACCTAACAAATACCTACATAGGGGTAGTACAGAGGCCCATTTCTAGTAACCATCACTCCTGTGTTCTAATGTTACATTGTGTTATCTAATAGTGTTGAAAGGCTAATTGATGATTAGAAAACCCCTGTGCAAATATGTTAGCACATGAATTAAAGTGTGAGTTTTCACGGAAAACATGAAATTATCTGAATGACCCAAACTTTTGAAAAGTAGTGTACTAATCAACCATAAGTACAACTATTTGTCTTAGTCTGTAGATGTGGTGATCAGTGGCTTTGTCTTTGTACCTTGCACGTGATGTGTACACACGCCCTTTTAGAAAACAACACATTTTCTTAAATTTTCCTTAGAAAAAATTTCACGTCAACTAAGATGAACTTACAGTTTGTCATGCCTCATCTTTGGAGTCTGCCAAAGTATAGACTGGCACAAGAATCCCTTTTAAAATAAATATATGGACACTTATAAGGTAAAAACCTGTTTTTTTGCTAATTATGGCGCTCCTTAGTATAATCAAAGCATTGTTGATTGTTTAGGTATTTTGAATGTCTGTAATGGACACGTTTGACAATCAGTAATACACATGATGACCTTGGGGAAAAATTGACATTGTTTTTTTTTTACATGTTGAATATTAATTGAAACGACCATGTGAAAAATCTGGGGTCATAGCCAACATTAGCCTAACCGCGCTAGACCCAGGTCTGAAGACGCAAGGGTCTAGGAACTCTTGACAGGGAGGGAGGCGGGCTAAAAAGTTGTCTTTCAAATCACTCTGCAGCAATTGGGTAGATATACAACCAATCAGTGCAACGAATAGGCTGACGTAGTTCCTAGAGCGCCGGAAATCAGAGGATGCGGGAGTTCGGTGAAGCCTTATTTATACAGTCAATGGGTGAAGGGTTAATTAAATCTTCAAATCTTTAAGGGCTGTGGCCAAAGCCGAATTGAAAGATAACTGTTTATTGTGTGCAGCCATCTTCTTGTCTATCCTTGTTTCTATGGTTGTTTCCGGTTGTTTCTGTCAGATATTGTCGCGCCTCTGTCATCACTTAGTTACGCCCGCCTTCTGACTCTACACTTCATGGTGATTTGTCAGCCAGTTTTAGGAGCATCCAACCTCGAGGCTTACCGAGGGTAACTAGACCGACCCTGGCAGATAATTAAATTTGTTGCCGTGGGTTGTCTAGCGCGGCTAGGCTAAGCCAACATTACATTTTGACCTAAAATTTGTTGCATAGTTTTCTTTGTGCCAATCTGATAACCAACGTTTAAAGTGCCATAACTTGAGGAATAATGTCGCTCAAGTCCAAAAATGTGTAGGACATTGATATGGTCTTTAATGGTACAAACCAGCTACATGATGGTGTAAATGTCATGAAAAAATGTCAGCATTTCTATCTAATGTGATATTCTGCCAACCATAAAACCTTTATTTTTCAATAATAAGAGGCTGGATTTCTTCCAGTTTAGCAAGCATAACCTCTTCTAGGTGTTTAACAATATTGCCTATTATCTGTGACGTTTGCTTGCTGAAATTTTGGACCATTCTTCCAATCAAAATTAGGTTCATCATTGGTAAGAAGTTCAACTACAAAGCGGTCCATGGCTTGCAGCAAACATGTCTACAGTCTTTACAATCACTTTTTTAATGTATACTGAAACTGTATCAAGTAGTGACTCAAGTCAGGCACTTACAAAGGAAGAGCATATTGTACAGCAATTATTACTATACTGGCATGTTCGTGTATCAGACTTTACTGGAGCAGAAAGACGAAGCAAGGTCAGGAGTGAAAATACTATATTTGACATTAGATTCTACACCTATAATTCACTTTCATCACACTGCCACATCTGCCATGAATGAGATAAAACACACATCCCATGCTGACACACCACAACTGCTGCTATGACATCGTATCAGCAATCTGATTGACAGGAGGAAAATTCACCACCAACAACGTCAAAGGCCATTTACATTTAAATGAGGGTTGGGTTAGCCAATTAGCCCCCAAATGGCGGCAGAGACAGAAGGGGAAGAGAAGTGGCTCTTTTCTGATTAAATTTTCCCAACTGTTGAGGGCCAGTGGGAAGGGATGAGGTGACAAATATTAATATGGCCACAAAACCCACATGAGCTACTAGTGAACACAGAGGATGAAGTGACAGCAAACAAGAAACACGGTCCAGAAATACCATATGCACGGTAAATGTGCACTGTCTCTTTTCCACTTGCCTTTTTCATCACTAAGCAAAAGAGGACTATAGATCAATACTGAGACAGATGCATCAACAGTTTAATGAGTGATGCCCATAAATACCATGTCCAGTCGTAAAGCTTCCAAAATCAACATGTCAGCTGGATTCTACTAAATTGCAATGATGCATTTTTATCAGCCCTTTCATAGCACATTGCGAAAAATTAACTTAAAACACCCTGCCAGTCTTTTCAGGACTTATCCACAATCACTCTTTTAATTGTAACTAAGTTGTAAATCAGTGAAGCGTTTTCTCCTAAACAGACCCTTGCTTGTTGAACTTGCCTCAAGGTCTTGTCTCAGTCCCAGAGCAGCTCATGTCTCATGACAATGACCAAAGTGTAAAATGAAAGATGAAGATTAAAGCAGTGAGTTTTAAAGCTTCACTTCATGAATATTTATAAAGAATGAACGATGTATGACGTGAATAGTTTATGTAACGGCACAGAGGTATGGGCTACAGAAAATTTAAAAACAGCCTCAAAGGGGAATAGCATTTATTTTAACATATTATCCAACACGATTTCTTAGTGCAGTAAATTATGAAACCTGCAATAGATGCTTGTAGTGACCTAACAGTGAATGTGAGAGAAACAGAAAGGATTTCTGGAGCACAGGTTTGATGTGTACACTACCGTTTAAAAGTTTGGGGTCACCGACAAATGTCCTTATTTTTGAAAGAAAAGCAGTTTTTTCAATGAAGACAATATTAAATTAATCAGAAATTCATTCTAGATATTGTTAATGTGGTAAATGAGTATTCTCGTTGGATATGGCTGATTTTTATTGGAATATCTACATAGGGGTACAGAGGTCCATTTCCAGCAACCATCACTCCTGTGTTCTAATGCTACACTGTTAGCTAATGGTGTTGAAAGGCTAATTGATTAAAAAAATCCTTGTGCATTTATGTTGGCACATGAAAAAAGTGTGAGTTGTGATGAAATTGTCTGGGTGACCCCAAACTTTTGAGCCGTAGAGTATGTTTTAAGCGACTGATTCTTTGGTTTTAAGGCAGTAAACTGTCTGGACTTCCTGTTTTAGCAGGCAGCAGGCCACTGGCAGCAGGCTAAAGTCCAGGATATATTTAACACTTCATACAGACATTAAAACAGCAGGGTTCCTATTATTGATGAAATTATTTTCCAGGGCATTTTCGGTGACACAAGGCTGATATGACTGACTAGTATCACAACCTAGACTAGCAGGTTCCTGTATGTGGAGGTTACCTTTTAAAACATTCAGTGCTGTGCAAAACTTTAAGGAACTTTAGATGCTTAAAAGTGTGTGATCTCACCCAAAGTATTCTTCTCAATTACAATGAGCCAAGACATCCGGTTAGAGTCATCAAGTACAATTTTATCTGCCACAAACAGAAGGAAGATTGCAACAGATGGCATGAGCCCCATGGAGTCTGTCTGGGATTAGATGAACAGACAGAAGACCTTCAGACAGCCTAAATCCACAGAACAACAGAGGCAAATTAAACAACTTGTGAAAAACCTTGAAAAATTCTATGGTTTCTGAAAGGCACAGGCTCTCACCAAATCTGTTTTCTCTGCTTACTATACTTTGCATAAAACTCTTGATGGTGTTATTTCTGAGTGTTACTTTTGGTAGCTGAAACATTTGTACAGCACTATGCTTTATATGTCAATCTGTGGCTCTCCAATCTGAGGACAAAAACAACAACAAAGATTTACTTTTCACTCAAACATTAAATTTTTGTCAAAGGGTGTCAAGATATTCAGGTTAGAAAGAAGAAGCTGCACAGAGAGTGCACTAAGTGGGGGAAAAAAACATTAATTGATACAAATAACAGTTTTGCATCACCATTTTTCTCTTGTCTTATTTGCTTAACAGTACTTTCTGCAACTCTATTTTTGAAATTCTTCAATGCACTATATTATAACCAGTGTTTCCCCTCCTATATGACCGACGAGGCGGGCCGCCTCACTGGTATAGGACACCGCCTCATTACAATTTTGCCGACATTGCCGCCTCACTGGTCCGCGCCAAAAAAAAAAAAAAAAGTAATGCTAAATATTAGAAAGCATTGACACATAAGTCCGGTATATTCGCCGCTGAAATCAACAAGCCTTTTCTTGCCATGGCTGAAGACAGCAAGGCACATCCCCATTGGTCGGTAACACTCAGTTCTCGTATGACATCCCGCGAGATCGTGTTTCAAATGTTGGTCGTTCCGATTGGCGAACGTTCCTAGCGTCAACAAGCATGGCGGAAAGTTGACAGCCATGGTAGTGATTATTTATAATAGGAGCTTTAGGTTTTGTTGAGCCTGTGAACACGAAGAAGGTTTGATATGTTGAACTTGCTTCTTAGTACATGGCTTAGGTCTTTGATTAAATTTGATAATGACCTATTCTGGATGAAAAAATAGCATTTACACAAAGATGAATATGGGTATTAAACCAGGTGTAGGTTTTTACTGGGACATCGTAATACTCTTTGACAGTAATAAGATGATCAAAAATGTCTCTAAATATCATCATTCTGTTATTTACTTTCCTTCAGCAATCCCCTAATACATGCCAAGTTGTAAATAAATCCTGTTCATATCTATGGATTAAGAACTTATGGCACCATGTGTTCTTATTCCATCAAGGAACAGCGGAGTTTATGTGAAGATCGGCGTATGTTTGTCTGTCTGCTTGTTAGCAACATTACTCAAAAATGGGCAAATGGATTTGGATGAAATTTTCAGGGAACATCAGAAATGACACAAGGACCACCTGATTAGATTTTGGCAGTGATACGGCTTATATTCCGGATCCATGGATATGTTAAAGCTTTCTGTATCATTGCGAGATAGCGGCATGGTGTCACTGTAACTATGACAACAAGTGAACACTACGTCAGTTGGCTGCTGACGATCACGATTGCGATCCTACTTATACGTGGAACAATTCATTAAATTGTGGGGATGTTTCTGAATCCCATCAATTCCCGCCTCCTGTTACATATTTAGGTCATGAAATTCGGTATCTGCACACATGCATAACATATGCCTGCGCTCTTGATAGGAATGCAACATCTTACTTAAAATTTTAAAATGTGCTCGGACCTGAATACATATAACATTCATTTAACTCCCACTGCAACACACCGCACACACACTGTACACGTCACAAACTTAAAGACAAGACAGACTTTGACTATAAAGGGTAAAGATGCAAAATCCACAGTGCCACAGTTTTCTGCACTTTACCTGATGGAGAACAAATTGCCTGTTTTTTTCCACGTGTGGACTCAGTTCATTTATTCTGATGTCTAAGATATTCCAATCTACCTCTGGCTCTCTGCACAGCTTCTAGCATCATAATTCAGGGCTCCTTTTGAAAGGTTGATAAGAGTGCTTCAATCAGAATAAATTTCTATTATCTTACTAACAGTCCAGTTGTTTGGGTATTAAGGGCAGCCATTATCATTTCAAGTTGAGCTGATTTCTTTACATGACAGAGAAAAATGTCACCCTCCCCCACCCTCCTCTCCATCTACATCTACAAGTGAACCCAGCCACCCTGCAGAAACTCAATTCTGCAGCTTGTATCTCAAATCAAATTCTTTCAGTTGCTACCCAAACTTCCTGGACATAGGTGAAGGCTGGAAGGTAGATTGACTGCTACACTGGGAAATTCACTTTCAGCTTCAGTCAATCCATTGAAGATATCAACGATGACTCCCATCAACCCACTTAAAGGGCACAGATTACATCTTAGCCTGGTCATTAAGGATGTACTGACTGTTTTTTTGGCTTCCAATATGACCTCTAAAACTCAGGACTACACAGGTCACAGATCACACTATACACACATAAAGAACAAGCCTTGGCTTTGTTTTGTACGTCACCTTATCAATGTGTGGGTGCCAGTATTCGTCATGTTGGGTCTTGGCTGCCGTGCTGTTGATTCTGGAGAAGAAAGTGGGCTTGGTGAGGTACATCAGCGCTGTGTTCAAACCAAACGTCTCAGCAATAACTGCCTGGATCCGCCCACGAACATTTCTGACAATAAAAAAATCAGGTTAGGAGCTCTGCCTTAATCGTTTCAAGCAGCGTGCTCTATGACTGTAATACACTGTCAGACAGTACTGTCACAGTCCTGAGAATGTCCCAACTGCAGTTCAGCAGCTAAGGCTTTATCAACACTGACATCTATGTAAACATGTTTGTGGTACAATTGAAAATAGCTAAAGGTTTATGACAATATTTAGCATTTTTTTCATTTGGTGTTTTGATATTTTTATGCTACATTTAATAATCAATAATGCATATATAATAGGCAGAAGGATGCCTCAATACGTGTAAAGCAAAATCCATACATCTGTTTGGTCAACTAACAATGTCACTGCAAGATATTGATCCTTTTCAAGCACAAGAGAATGCTAATAAATACATTTTAATAAGGAATTATGTATTTCACTTTTCAAAAGAGGGTAAATCTCTAAGAATGCACGATACATGCATGGCTGATTTTTAATTATGGTTCCTTAGTCACCTGTAAAGCTGGAAGTCTTCTTGCGTGAACACATCGCTGATCTGATCCCCAAAATACCTGCCACCACATCCACAATCACAGACAGTTGCAGATGCAGACAAAGCCAATCAGAGACACATGGGCACACAGACACAAACAGCGCAGAAGAGGGGAGAGAGCAGAGGAGATGGGATCTATTAGAATAAATTAACGTTTTGCAGCAAAGCACACCATTACTCATATGGGTGTACCAACCAAACATCTAAACATCTGACTGCTTCACACAAGGCAGTTCCCAGCGGAGGGGAGGGTGAAGGTTGGGAAATTGGGTGGGAGTGTCAGCATCACCATTTCCTGATTAAAATCAGGATGATGGCCCCTAAGGATCCCGTATCAGCCACCTTCACAATGGGACGAGAGAGAGAAACAGAGAGACAGAACGGAGCAAACTGAGGGAGAGAACAAATGAAGGGAGGCCTAAAATAGGGAGACAGATAGAGGAGAGCAGACGATCCAAATAAAACTGGTTTCTGCCGAGTGTGATGAATGAGGGTCGAATGGGTCACTGGACCTGGAGAAGACAGCTCACAAAGACCAGCCTCAGTAAGATTGATGACTGACTCTACATTTTGGTGAATATATTTCTGCAAATGTTACATATTATGTTGGATGGCATTCCTGCAGGCACAGACAGTATAAATAGAATGTACGGAGAAGAACAAATAAAAACAAGCTGTACAAGCTTTTCCCACCTGTAGATGTTGACAAATTGTTTCCCCATTGACAGCGCCCCAGAGTGCAGGTCCAGTATGGAGGCCTACAGCAAGCAAAGGGAAAAAGAGGAATTAGTGCAAATGACAAATAAACTGAGCAAATAAGCTGTTGATGCACAATGGTACATGCATGGCACAGTGATAGTTTCAGGGTTCAGCAATGTTCCCTCTGTGGCCTTTTTGTGCTGTTCTTCCTTTGCCCTTTACTTGTTATTGCTCGTCAGCTCCTTTGGGACACAGCTCTGAAAATAAGGCATTTTCTCAGAAACCTCCTTGTTGCTTTCCCTGCCTTCCTTTAGGTGTCTTAACACTCCATAAATGGTTCCTTTTTTGGCTGAAGATCAGGCCCAGTGGGGATGGAGGCATTAGCAGGGCATGCCAGGGATATCCAGACATCTCTGGACAGGAATATGACTGTCTGGATTATCTTCCAGTTACTGTATCAGCCTGTCCTCTAGTGCAACGAAGGCGCATTACAGCAAGGAATCTGAATAATGAGGAACATATATCTGCTAGCTAACATCTGCATAAATTTGGGTTTAGGTGGTAATATTTCCTTACTCACTGTACAGTTTTCCATGTTGAAAATTAAGTTCTGTTATTGTGATGTTTTCTGTCAAATTCTCTTGAAAAAAATATTATAGAATTTTTTGTGCTACTAGAGGATAGCAGAGCTTCATCCGTCTACAAGTCACACTGTTGCACTGAGGGACATGTTTCTTATCAAATCAACATAAGGATTACGTTTTCATTTATTTATTTATTTCCACACCATCCCACATACATCATCGGATTTTAGCTTGGACAACTGAAGTAGTAAATATTCTCTATTTTACAAAACTTAATTCTAGCTTGCTTGGAGGACACCTTCCATACCTGCACAGCAGATCAGTCTTTATGTATTCACATAATTGTGCCTACATCATGGTGGCTACGCAGGCACTAAATTTGGGTTGTAAGCAGATGTCCTCATAAGGATCCGCACACACTCTTGTATTGTTTGACAGACAAATTTATGTTACTTGGCCTCTAGCAGCCCTTCTGTATTCATGGAAACTATAACACTTGCCTCAGAAGAACTGGGAGTACACCAATGTGTACTAATCTGAAAATAGTTTCCCATCAATTGCACTATTTCCTGCATTTTTTGTTGAGCTGCTGTAGGGAATTATTTCACCTTTATTTTATATTACTGGCTCATGCCTGTGCCAAACAGACTAACTTCTTACATTTAAGGCAACTTTTTAAAAAATTATTTTATTCTTCAAATTAGATTTGAAGACAATGATAGACTGACATACTGCAGGACAAACTGTACAACACAAACTTGGGAATGAACTGGAAGAAAGATCTTCAATTTTATTTAGAGTATAATTCATTTGCCAAAAACAACAACAAAAGCACTCTCAGAGAGTGCCGTACTCCGCCAAGGCTGCTCAGTCGTATCGTTTCCGATGGCTGAAATCTTAAAAATCTGTGGCAGAAATCATGGCACTTTAGAATGAGGCCAATTAATATAGATGTATCCGCAAACACAACGAGCAATACATGTCTGTGCTCACCACAAGGTAAGTTTTTATTAAAGATTTCATCCATCAGAAATGATACAACTACTGTGCAGCCTTGGTGGAGTGCTTTTCTTGTTAAGCTTGGGAAGATAAAAGAAAATATGGCTGAGTATGAGTATAGAATCTGACTGAAAAAGAACTTAAGGATCAGGAATGAATTGGCTTGTGGCACGGTACCACAGACACTGAAGCGTACTGAAGGAGACTTGCTGGTTTTAGTCTTTCAACCTAAAGAGCACCATTAAAATTATACAAGCAGAGATGCAGACAAGAGCCTCAAAACAACAAAAGAGACTCTCTCATTTAGCTGAATTAAGACATGTGCACATAAACTATGCAAATAACATGAAAAAAATACTTTCTTTTTGAAATTCTTTTGTGTGTTCCACACTTTTGTTTTTATGATGCAGTGTGGGAACTCACTCTCTATTTAGGGCCAACCATTTCAATGGGAGGGACCCATGTGCACTAATATGCACATTTGGCAAGACTGGCTACCAAAGACATAGGCTACATGACAACACATAGGTTACACTAAAGGTGCCATTACTCTATTACTCCTGTATACAATAAATAGTTGTTTGTGACTAATATATTTATGTTAAAAATCTTGAATATTGCACCTTTAAGTGTCTCATTAGTCCATCTGGGTTGGGGACTAGAACACTGTAGAACACTAATTAACGAAACAGTCACTATATCTAGGACTTTATAGTGTTCTTGAATGCACCACAATGGAGATCAAAATGCAATAATATCACCAACAAAAAGTACTGCCTACATATTGCAGGA
Source organism: Acanthochromis polyacanthus (assembly GCF_021347895.1). Lineage (NCBI taxonomy): Eukaryota > Metazoa > Chordata > Actinopteri > Pomacentridae > Acanthochromis > Acanthochromis polyacanthus. Next base: position 20,771,176 of record NC_067131.1, on the reverse strand, counting down.
AGCACTTAACTTTCTACAAGTCTATTTTCATGAAGAACCGATGTTAACCTGGAAAGTAATTCCAAAATGTATGCTGTGCTGTGGAAAAAGGTCAGCAAAATTTCTTTATGGCTCTGCAGCACTGCCTAGGCTCCTCAAAATTTGTGTGTGGACAATTAAGTCACTGAAAGACAGTCAGCTAATCCCTGCTTCAATGTAACATTTTTCCAACAGTTTATTTGGCGATGTACTCACTCCTCCCTCTGACCCAGCCAGCGCCAGTCCCCTCTCAGCCAGTCTGTATCTCAGAGACAGAAAACACTGTGAATAATTCAGTCGTACTGCACCAACAGAAGATGATATCTGGGAAAACTACAAGGCAAGAAGCTGAGAAGGAGATGAGACACACTGTGCTGTGTATGATAGCGTTTACCTCCTGAGGACCTGAGCCTCCTCCCTTGTCACCACGCTGTCTGTGACTGCACGGCCACACTTCTGAGGAGTACATCCTAAGAGTGACATGAAGTACAGGAGAGGATTTTGAGAACTACAGTATCTTGGTAGAACATCCTGTTGGTCTCACAGCATTGTGCATTAATGGCACTAAAGGGTGACCCAAACGTTTGGAAACAAATGAAAAGTCTGTAATCCAAATAATATATGTTATTTCAATAAATCAGTACCACAGATATATTCAGAAGAGTATCAGATTGGTGTAAAACAAACACATAGTGGCCGTCTTGTAACTGGAAGGTTGCCGGTTCAATCCTCGGCCCGTCGTGCTAATGTTGAGGTGTCCCTGAGCAAGACACCGAACCCCTAATTGCTCCTGGTGGGTTGTGGTTAGCGCCTTGCATGGCAGCTTCCGCTATCAGTGTGTGAATGTGTGTGTGAATGGGTGAATGTGACGTATCATGTAAAGCGCTTTGGATAAAAGCGCTATATAAATACAACCATTTTTTTTATTTCGACATGTTCATGTTTGTTTCTTATACAAAGACGTGAACGTTTCCACCACCTGGTTACACTGGTATCTTCTGGAATGTATCTCCATTCATGCTTATGAAGGTTCCTCAAACTGGCCAGTAAATGTTGCCTCATAGTACTTTTTGATGTTTAAAAACATTAAAACTGTCAGACACTTTACCATCAAGAGTTTTAAAATCTGACAATGATGGTCTGCATTTTGAAGTTATGCTCCAGCATACCTGGACCTTATGGTTCTATTAATTTTCTTCTGAGTTACTGCACTCAGCAAATACTATGCTTTTAAGTTATTTTATTATGGTATAACAAAAATGGGTAAAATAAGAGTGACTTCATGCACCCCCAACTGAAATAGACACTGAAGTTAAACTTTGTTTCCAAACTTAAGGGTCACCCTGTAAATTTAAATAAATGAATAAAGTGATTCTATTCTATTCTATATTCAGGCATTCACTCCAACTCCCTGCAATTCTAATTTATTGCTCACAGTCTAAACCTCCCACTGTGTTTTCTTTAGACATTAGGGATGCACAATTGGAACTTGTAAAAGAGTCTTGTGTCTGTGAATATAAATTTTGAGTTTGTCAAGTCAAGAAATCCTTATTGTCCCCCCGGGGCAATTTTTGGTGCCTCCTCTCCTTGCCTCCAATGATGGGATCTAAACTGTTCTCAATGTACACTACCGGTCAAAAGTATGGAGACACTTAGTAAATGTCCGTATTTTTGAAAGAGCTTTGTTCAAAGCAGCTTTTTGTCAATGAAGATAAAATTAAAATTAATCAGAAATGCAGTCTAGACATTGTTAATGTGGTGAATTCTAGTTGGATATGGCTGATTTTTATTGGAATATGTACATAGGGGTACAGAAGAACATTTCCAGCAACCATCACTCCTGTGTTCTAATGCTACATTGTGTTAGCTAATTGTGTTGAAAGGTTAATTGATGATTAGAAAACCCTTGTGCAATTATGGCAGCACATGAAAAAAGCGTGAGTGTTGATGGAAAACATGAAATTGTCTGGGTGACCCCAAACTTTTGAATGGTAGTGTATTTCAAAGGAGATAAGGCAGCCAGCTTTAATTTGTACATTTGCCTAATATCGTGTAGGTCCCCCTTCTGAAAATGGTCCTGACCGGTCAAAGCATTGACACAGGATCTCTTGGGATGTGCTATGGTGTCTGACAATAGGACACTGGAAGCAGATTCTTTGGGTCCTATGGGTTGCATGGTGAGACCTTCTATGGGCTGAACTTGTTCTGGTGCATCTCGCAGATTCTTGATCGGTTTGGGATCTGATGAGTTTGGATGCCAAGTTAATGCCTAGGGCTCTTTTGTGTGTTATCGGGAAGTGCCGTTGCAGTGGGGGTTGGGCTTTGGAACAACGTTTAGGTAAGTGGAAGGTGTCAAAGTAACATCTGCATAAATGCGATGACCCAAAGTGTCTTTTCCCGAAGATCTTTTCATTGCAACAGCTATCAGACAGTGTCATAGCTGACTGTGTTGGTCCTCCATCACGACCAAAGAATGGTAACCTATGTATACTGTTGGTTGCTATTTTGTTGTTGCCACAGCTTGGACTTCAGCCCTTTGATGTATGTGTAAGGTCTCGTTTCTTGTTTGTTGTTGCCTTTACCGGCCTCAATGGTTCTCATGATAAGTGATTGCAAGTTGGAGATGCCGGGTCCAGGACGTGAATATATCTGACTTTTGTGTATATTGTTTAAAATGCAAACCATTCAGTTTGTGTTTTATGGGTTGTTACGGCCCTGGGCCATTGCACTCCTCTTCCATTGATATGATTTGCATTATGAACAGCTGCAAGCCTGTCCAACACCTTCATCCACCCTGCCTCTGTGGTTTTGCCCCGCCTACAGCCCAAATAGCCATAGATGGATTGGTTCCAGATAAACAACCTCCTCCAATCATGCGGCTAGGACCTAGCTGCTAGGTGGACCTTAAAAGCCTCATTCATGCAGTTTTCGCTGGCAGTTTGTAGTATAAGCTGAGCTGTCCAGTTAGCAATTTGTGAACATCAGTGTTTGTGCTTAGCATGCGTGTGGGAGACTAAATGCTAGCTAGTGGTTCTTTGGCATGTTTAGAAACACTTGTTGAGAAATCGCTGTTAGTTTAGTAAGGGGTGCTACTGCACTGTATTTTGGTTAAGAGTTTTTTTGTATTTATTATCTTTTATTTTCTTCGAGTTTATTAATGTCAATTTCTGCGTAAAGTAGCGCTCATTTCCGTTCAACTCCTTCGGTTTTTATATGATATTGTGAACATATCCCTCTCAAAATAAATTCCAGCCTGTCACTCCATAACACATCATTGGTTTTATTTTCTTTTGCTGCCATCTGGACACCCTAGACAGCTGGGCCGGAACAAACACAATGATCAATATTAGTGCCATCTGACTGCGGCTGACATCTCACCTTTATTTGCACTGAAGAGCTGAAATGTTTTGTCAAGGGAAGCATAATAATCAGCGGGTAACAGATTAATCATTATGAGCACTTTTCAAGCAAAAATGCCAAACATTCACTGTTTCTGGCATCTTGATTTTGAGGATTTACTGCTTTTTCGTCCTGTAAATTGAATATCACCTTAGTGTTTATTTTTCTTTAGATCCCAAGACTTGATAGAAACATCAATGTTAAAAATAACGACTTACTGCTGCACTGCTCACTCTCATTACCTCTGTTAAATTGGCAATTGTTTTCAAACTGTGGCTCAGTAATTTTAAAGCCCATGGACGTTGTTGTAACAAGCTGGAGTACAGCTCAAAATAAAAATAACGATGGCTGCAATTTTCATGTTTTGGTACTGTGTAAAAACAGGGATTTTAGTTGGGTTTCACATCTCTTTTCTTTTTCTTTTTTCACCTTGAAGTTCAAGTGTACAAACTGAAAAAGTCTGCTTCCACAGACTGTTCCGTTTTTTTCAACTATTCATTCAGTGGAATCCCTGTTGAAACCTGCACTCTTATAGTACCGGTATAAGTATTACACTGAGTAGACTAGTACTATATTGCCATCTAGTGGATTAAATTTATGCTGTTTCACAGTCAGCTGTTCCAGACATGATAATAACCGGAGTTTTTCAGGCAAGACGAGGCAAGTTTCTTTGTATAGCATATTTCCTACACAAGGGAATTCAAGGCTTTACAATGGCAAAGAAACGCATCAAGGAACTTCAAAATTAATTTTAACAATGATTTAAAAGTTGACATTAAGACATTAAAACCATATAGATAAAACATAAAAGTGTATTAACAGTCAAGAAAATAGATCGAGAATCTAAGAGAAAGCTGCAGTAAATAATATGGCTTTCAGGCCTGATTTAAAAGAGCTGACAGTTTGAGCAGACCTCAGGTGTTCAGAAAGTTTGTTCCACAGGTGAGCAGCAAAATAGGCTATAGCTGAATGCTGCTTCACTATTTTTGGTTCTGATTCTGGACACACAGTAAATCTGTCCCTGAAGACCTGAGGGCTCTGGATGCTTCACATGGAGCCATTAAGTCCAGGATGCATTTTGGGCCAAGACAATTCAGTGCTTTGCAGACAAAAACACATAATTTAACTCTTTCGCCTAAGCACCAGTTTTAATTTCTTCCGATATCAGTAATGTTCTACCTAAAAAACAAGTTACTTATCAAACAGGTGCAGCTTGATCCCATCTCTGTGGTGTTTACACAGCAGAAAGACGTCAAATGGTTACATGACACACTGCGGTGCAAGGACCAGAGTCTCACCTGGGAAACGTTTGTAGTTTTCATAGTCTTCAGAGCACTGGACGCTGTACACTCTGGGCTGAGGAGAGACCAGCTCCCCCTGGCTGACCAGAGTTTCTGTAATGTCACTGTCCAGGGAGGTCACATACAACCATGTTGCCACCACACACGTAAACAAAGCCACCAGCAGCAAGGCCACAAGTCCACGGGAACTCTGCCATGAAGATCCTTGCCTCAAAGCATTACCTCTGACCAAGACAGAAAAAAGGTCGACATTTGACGAATAGGACATCAGTTGTTTATTAGAATGACGAATCAGTGCAGAGAACATCCTACTCTCATTTCTCAAGCATTTGCTGAACCAGTGTTCTTGTATCCCAGAGGATAGCTTCATAATTGCATGAAAAATTGTGGTCTCAAAATAAATATGTGTGACAGAATATCCAAGTATTTGTGCTTACTGCAAAAATAAACATGCAGATGGGCCTGTAAACTGGTGTGATGTTGATCTTTAGTAAGGTCATTGTAATAATCTTCTTCTTTTCCTTTCGGCTTTTCCCTTCAGGGGTCGCCACAGCGAATCAATTGCCTCCATCTAAAACTGTCTTCTGCACCCTCTTTTCTCACACCAACTACCTTCATGTCCTCTTTAACCACATCCATAAACCTCCTCTTTGGTCTTCCTCTCGGCCTCCTGCCTGGCAGTGGGAAACTCAGCATCCTTCTACCAATATATTCACTCTCTCTCCTCTGGACATGTCCGAACCATCTCAGTCTGGCCTCTCTGACTTTATCTCCAAAGCCTAACATGTGCTGTCCCTCTGATGTACTCATTCCTGATCCTATCCATCCTGGTCACTCCCAAAGAGAACCTCAGCATCTTCACTTCTGCTACCTCCAGCTCTGCCTCCTGTCTTTTCCTCAGGGGCACTGTCTCCAGACTAAACAACATGGCTGGTCTCACCACAGTTTTGTAAACCTTTCCTTTCATTTTAGCTGAAACTCTTCTATCACACATCACACCTGACACTTTTCTCCAGCCGTTCCAGCCTGCCTGTACGCGCTTCTTCATCTCTTTTCCACACTCTCCATTGCTCTGGACTGTTGACCCTAAGTACTTAAAATCCTCCACCTTCTTGATCTCTTCTCCCTGTAACCTCACTCTTCCACTTGGGTCCCTCTCATTCACACACAGATACTCCATCTTACTGCGGCTAACCTTCATTCCTCTCCTTTCCAGGGCAAACCTCCATGCCTCTAGCTTCTCCTCCACCTGTTCCCTGCTCTCACTACAGATCACAATGTCATCTGCAAACATCATAGTCCATGGAGACTCCTGTCTAACCTCGTCTGTCATCCTGTCCATCACCATAGCAAACAAGAAGGGGCTCAGAGCTGATCCCTGATGTAGTCCCACCTCCACCTTGAACTCCTCTGTCACACCTACAGCACACCTCACCACTGTCTTACAGTCCTCATACACACGTGGACAAAATTGTTGGTACCCCTCAGTTAAAGAAGGAAAAACCCACAATTCTCACTGAAATCACTTGAAACTCACAAAAGTAACAATAAATAAAAATTTATTGAAAATTAAATAATCAAAAACAGCCATTACTTTTGAATTGTTGATTAACATAATTATTTAAAAAAACAAACTAATGAAACAGGCCTGGACAAAAATGATGGTACCTCTATAAAAGATTGAAAACTATTTGACCAGAGTGACATGATTAACTCAGGTGTGTCATTTAATTGACATCACAGGTGTTTCCAAACTCATAATCAGTCAGTCTGCCTATTTAAAGGGAGACAAGTAGTCACCCTGCTGTTTGGTGAAAAGGTGTGTACCACACTGAACATGGACAACAGAAAGCGAAGGAGAGAATTGTCCCAGGACATCCGAAAAAAATTTATAGACAAACATCTTAAAGGTAAAGGCTATAAGTCCATCTCTAAACAGCTTGAAGTTCCTGTGACAACAGTGGCTCATATTATTCAGAAGTTCAAGACCCACGGGACAGTAGCCAACCTCCCTGGACGTGGCCGCAAGAGGAAAATTGATGACAAATTGAAGAGACGGATCGTTGGAATTGTATCCAAAGAGCCCAGAGCAACCTCCAAAGAAATTAAAGGTGAACTCCAAGGCCAAGGTACATCAGTGTCAGATCGCACCATTCGTCGTTGTTTGAGCCAAAGTGGACTTCATGGGAGACGACCAAGGAGGACACCACTGCTGAAAAAAACTCATAAAAAAGCCAGACTGGAATTTGCAAAAATGCATGTTGACAAGCCACAAAGCTTCTGGGAGAATGTCCTTTGGACAGATGAGACCAAACTGGAGCTTTTTGGTAAGGCACATCAACTCTATGTTCATAGACTCAAAAACCAAGCATACGAAGAAAAGAACACTGTCCCTACGGTGAAACATGGAGGAGGCTCAGTAATGTTTTGGGGCTGCTTTGCTGCATCTGGCACAGGGTGTCTTGAAAGTGTGCAAGGTACGATGAAATCTGAAGACTATCAAGGCATTCTGGAGAGAAATGTGCTGCCTCGTGTCAGAAAGCTTGGTCTCAGTCGCAGGTCATGGGTCTTCCAACAGGACAACGATCCAAAACACACAGCCAAAAACACCCAAGAATGGCTGAGAGAAAAGCGTTGGACTATTCTAAAGTGGCCTCCTATGAGCCCAGATCTGAATCCCATTGAACATATGTGGAAGGAGCTGAAACATGCCATTTGGAGAAGACACCCATCAAACCTGAGACAACTGGAGCTGTTTGCTCATGAGGAGTGGGCCAAAATACCTGTTGACAGCTGCAGAACGCTCATTGACAAATACAGAAATCGTTTAATTGCAGTGATTGCCTCAAAAGGTTGTGCAACAAAATATGAAGTGATGGGTACCATCATTTTTGTCCAGCCCTATTTCATTAGTTTGTTTTTTTAAATAATTATGTTAATCAACAATTCAAAAGTGATGGCTGATTTTGATTATTTAATTTTCAATAAATTTTTATTTATTGTTACTTTTGTGAGTTTCAAGTGATTTCAGTGAGAATTGTGAGTTTTTCCTTCTTTAACTGAGGGGTACCAACAATTTTGTCCACGTGTGTACATGTCCTGCACCACTCTAACATACTTCTCTGCCACTCCAGACTTCCTCATACAAAACCACAGTTCCTCTCTGGGCACCCTGTCATAAGCTTTCTCCAGATGCACAAAGACACAATGCAGCTCCTTCTGACCTTCTCTGTACTTCTCTATCAACATCCTCAAAGCAAATATTGCATCTGTTGTACCCTTTCTTGGCATGAAACCATACTGCTGCTCACAGATGGTCACCTCTGCCCTTAGTCTAGCTTCAGTACTCTTTCCCATAGCTTCATCGTGTGGCTCATCAGCTTTATTCCTCTGTAGTTGCCACAACTCTGCACATCTCCCTTGTTCTTAAAGATGTGCACCAGCACACTTCTCCTCCATTCCTCGGGCATCTTCTCACTATCTAAGATCCTGTTGAACAACCCAGTCAGAAACTCTACTGCTACCTCTCCGAGACACTTCCATATCTCCACAGGTATATCATCAGGACCAAGTGCCTTTCCCCTCTTCATCCTCTTCAATGCCCTCCTCACGTCATCCTTACTAATCTTTGCTACTTCCTGGTCCACAACAGTCACCTCTTCTCCTCTTCGTTCTCTCTCATTTTCCTCGTTCATCAACTCTTCAAAGTACTCTTTCCATCTTCCCATCACACTATTGGCACCTGTCAACACACTTCCATCCTTATCCTTTATCACCCTAACCTGCTGCACATCTTTCCCATCTCTCCCATCGTCTCTCTGCCTTGCCAACCTATACAGGTCAGTCTCTCCCTCCTTACTGTCCAACCTAGAATACAAGTCATCGCAACCCCCTTGTTTGGCCTTTGCCACCTCTACTTTCACCTTACGCTGCATCTCCCTGTACTCCTGTCTACTCTCTTCAGTCCTCTCAGTGTTCCACTTCTTCTTAGCTAACCTCTTTCTCTGGATCCACTCCTGCACCTCCTCATTCCACCACCAAGTCTCCTTATCTCCTTTCCTTCCAGATGACACACCAAGTACTCTCCAACCTGTCTCCCTGATCACATTTGCTGTAGTTGTCCAGTCATCTGGAAGCACCTCCTGACCATCCAAAGCCTGCCTCAACTCTTTCCTGAAAGTCATACAACACTCTTCCTTTTTCAGCTTCCACCATTTGGTGCTCTGCTCTGCCTTTGCCCTCTTCATCTTATTCACCACCAGGGTCATCCTACAACACCACCATCCTATGCTGTCTGGCTACACTCTCATCTACCACTACTTTGCAGTCACTGATCTCCTTCAGATTACACCGTCTACACAAGATGTAGTCTACCTGTGTGCTCCTACTTCCACTCTTATATGTCACCCTATGTTCCTGCCTCTTCTGGAAGAAAGTATTCACTACAGCCATTTCCATCATTTTTGCAAAGTCTACCACCATCTGTCCTTCTGCATTCCTCTCCTGGATACCAAACCTGCCCATGACCTCATCATCATCTCTGCTTCCTGCACCAACATGTCCATTGAAGTCTGCACCAATGACAACTCTCTCACTTCTAGGGATGCTCTGCATCACTTCATCAAAGTCCAACCAGAATTTCTGCTTCTCCTCCAGCTCAAATCCTACCTGTGGAGCATACCCACTAACAACATTGAACATCACACCTTCGATTTCTAGCTTCAGGCTCATCACTTGATCTGAAACTCTTTTTACCTTTTTAAGGCCATTGTAATAATTTACCAGCTATGAAAGGCTGACAGTCCACATAATACTGGAAAAAACTGACATGCTGAGATGAGTTTTTCTGTGATATATGGTGCGATATTTTTTTAAAAACGAAAAGAATGACATCAACAACTCCATTTCAAAGAATTAATTGTTCTATAATAATTGGGTGATCATGTAAGAGAGTGCACCTGCTATTAATATTTAAAATCAGTTTTAAAAATCTAACTCATTTGCAACCCTGTCTCATATGCTGTAACATTAGCAAAGCTTTCCAAAATATTTTTTTGCTCTAGGTGGCATTCATTTGTGGATTTGCACTCATCACCATTCCAGCATCTACATCACAACAAGGCATGCATTCACAAAAGTCATTTCACAGGAGATACACTGTAAAGTAATGCATAATACTGCTGTACCCTTTTTGCTGTTTAACATAAAATTTGTATTGTTCACATTTTCTAATCTACAGGAGGAATTTGTCTGATAGAACATTATTTATTTTCTGAACAAAATCAGTTTTTTTTTTTTAAATTTTGTGCTGCCATATTAAACAGTTTCACATTCATTAGCATTTCCATAGTTGATCAAGAAGCCTAGTCATAAATGTTAGGAGTCATCAGTTCAAAGGCAGAGGGCATTATTTTTGTCCTATGCTATCTTGGATTGTCTGTACAGGACTGCACCTAATGACAAAAATGTACAGATACAGAAACAGTAGACATGTAAAAAGAAACTGAAGTCATGTTCTATTGAAACACCAAAATTTATTTACTTATTATTTTTGTCACAAATAAACTCTAACTAAATTATTCTATTCTTTCAATATTTCTGTATATATTTCTTATTTTTAAAAAAGCAGGTTAAACAAAGGTATATCTACAACAAGAGCAGCACATGCATTTGTTCATGTCTAAGACTTTATTCGCACCTATATTCAGAGTATTTGTTTGCTACTAGCTTATCATGCTTGCTGATAGCATCTGCCTGGCACACGCTCTCCTCTCACACTGTCCAGCTTTGCTCAGGCTGAACATTAGCACAGTTTTACTAGCTTACCTTTTAATTTTTCTCTCTATCTCTGAGGCATTCGAACCCTTCGCGTTTCTCAGTCGCAGTAGAGCCATTTTACCTCACAACATCTGCGACAGATCATTTAGGAGCTATACTCACACACGCTTGTGACTGAACATGCTTAGCACCCCGCCAACTGCTTGTAGCACCACCTGAAGCTCTTCACTTCCTGGTCGCCGCATATCGTCAAATCTGATTGGCTCTCCGGAAGAGAAAGCGCGATGTTCATTGGACCACGTCTGACCCCATTGAGTTGCACTACAGCTGCGAAAACACAGCTAGGCTACAGGGCAGGCTGCTAAATTCTGGTCCTCTTGGTTGTTACTTTCTCCTTAACACACTAACTTTTAACTCTTAGTATGTAGCATTCTCGCGTCAATAGACGGCAGACCAACTCGACTGCCTCGGCTGCGTATTTGCATTAAAGAGAAGTGTTATTTTGTGTACAGAAGTAGGTGTCAGTCGTCCCAATATCTGGATCTGAAGACGATACCAACTGTGCAGGTGAGTCAAACTACAAATATTGTTGTTGTTTTTTTTCAGAATCGCAAATATACCTGTTGCTGCTGTTTTTACAGTGAGATGTACTTGTGTACCAGGCAGAATGAAATGTCCCCCCTGGCCTAAGGGAAAGAAGGTGGTTCACCTGGATTTGAAAGGTGCCCCTCCACGAGTTGAATACCTACACAGGGTAAAGCCTCTTCTGTGATCTGCCCCAACATGTGTATTTGTTCCTCTGTCACTGTCTAATTATTGATATATGCTGTCCACTAATGAATTCCCTTAGCTGATCGAGTTCTTCTCTCAGCTGGGAGTGGACGGCCTGCTGGTGGAATATGAGGATATGTTTCCTTATGAGGGAGAGCTGAAGCTGCTACAGGCGACAGCACAGCCTGCTTACAGGTGCAGCACAACACCTGATGTTCCTTTTATCACTTCTGCTCTTTCTTCTTTACTGTGTGTGTATGTGTGCAGATCAGTGTGCTTTTTCTTATCTGTCTTATCATGTTGTGAGATCCTGTGGTATAATTATAATCCTTCCTGTGTTGGATATAGATAAGGCTTCATGTGCAAGTCTGGTGTGCCATAAAAATGATTAGTTCTCTTTACTGTATGCTGTGTTTCTTTTTTGTTTGCTCATCTTAGCCAAGAGGAAGTGCTGTCTATGCAGGAGCTTGCCAGATCTAAGGGCATGGAGGTGATTCCGCTTGTGCAGACATTTGGTCACATGGAGGTGAAGCAAACTGCCTGCTGTCCTACTTTTTTTTTATCACAAATTATAAATGCACTGTTCAGCCACAACATTAAAACTGACAGGTGAAGTAAGTAGTATTAATCATCTTGTTACAATGTAATATTCTGCTTTGAAACTTTGGGTCTTGGCCTTTGTGTAGCTGTTACTTTGACATGTACCAAAGCCTAATCTAACCAAATCTGTTGGAACGTGATAAATGTCCAAGGCATTGACTCAGATACCAATCTGATCTGTGGGTTACATTGGAACTTGCCTGACTCACAGTGCTCCATTCCTGAAAGCCAAAAGAATCTACTTCCAATATCCTGGTGTCAGACAGTACAGAATACCCCCAGAGATCCTGTGTCTATTTCCCAAAGAGTCAGAGCTGTTTTAGTGCAAAGGGGGGGGCCTACAAAATAATAGACGGTTGATTTTGATGTAGTGTGTGGCTCTAGTTCTTCAGTTAAGGGATGGCGTTCTGTATTACATTCTCTACCTCATATCAGAGCCCTGCATGTTCTTGTTTTGTGCCATTTCTGTCACAGTTTGTGCTCAAGCACCGATCCATGTGGCACCTGAGAGAGACGTCGCACTGCGTGGGAACCCTGAATCCCCACAGAGAGGAGGGGGTGAAGCTGGTGATGGAGATGCTGAGGCAGGTGGTGGAGCTGCATCCTGGTCTAAACACACTGCACATTGGAGCAGATGAGGTAAGGACCGTTTTTATTTCTGTAACTCGTAGCATTGTGCAACACTGGACCTCATGTCCTCGTCTCCATTGCCTCAAGGTGTACATGCTCGGTGAGGGTGAGGAGTCCAAGCTGTGGCTGACTTCTCCTGGACATACAGTGGAGCAACTGTTCCTGAGTCATGTGACCAAGGTGGCCAAAGCTATCAAGAAGGTTTGGTCTCACATAACCATCATAATGTGGGATGATATGATGAGGGGCATGAGCCAGGAGACACTGAAAGGTAAGGAAGAAATTTAGTTGGTTCCCAATAAATGTGGAGGTCACTAATATTTTTTTAAAAACATTTACAAGTAAGTTTAAAGTCTTTAGTTTAGAAGCTTAATTTGAAATAGGATGGAAAAACTAAAAATGTCAGCTGTTTAGAGATGTTTTACACAATGATCTCATGTTATGAATTAACTTACCCAAAACGGACATGAAACAGCCACTTTTTTATCATTTATGTATTGTTTAAGGATTTTGCACGTGTATGCTTTAGGATTCTTCAGAAATTACATAATTAAATAAAATATGATGCAGTTACAGTTAAGACTTTTGATCAGTTAGTTTTACTTTGACCTACTACAGTATTAACATGCCAGATGCATATATACATGTTATTGTACATAGTTATACAATGATACTCACTGAGTCCATTTTCTTTATCAATCTGTTTAACTGTCAATACCTCAAGTACATTTTCATTTTGCTATGACACTTTTATACTCTTAAATCCAGGACTTTACAAGCAAACTACCAATTTTGCAGTGGTATTATTTAGAACAGGTAAAATTTGAATAACACCTCCATTCATTAATGTAGATTCTTAGATCATAATGTTAACAGGTTGAATATTAAGGTAATTTACGTAGAAATATCCAAATTAACCTCCCAAGACCTGAGCTTTGGTTTGGTTTGCATTTTATTTTTTTTCTACTCACCTGGGATAAGGAGTAACCAATAAATATAATCACTGGATAATATCTAATATCTGACTATTTTGTTTATTACGTTTGCATTATATTTTTTTTTACTAGATTTACATTGATACTACTATTTTTGGAGTAGTAGCAGTAGTGGTTGAAGTAGTAATCTTAGTATTATTATTAGTATTAACAATATGCCCTTTTGGGGGGGAAAAAAATCAAAAAACAAAAACCTGTCCACATATGTGGATGTCAGGTCTTAAGAGGTTAAATGTAAAGTATAGTATATAGTAATTTGTTAAAGACCTGCAGAAACCACCACAGGGATAACTGGTGATCTTCATATTTCAACTTTAGAGCCACTACTTGTTTTGGTGTCTTTGCTTTCAAATGCATCTTGATTTAAAAATTTTTCTTTTGTTATCCATGTTACAGCCAGTGGTCTAGTAGGACTCATCCAGCCCATGCTGTGGGATTACACTCCTAACCTGGATGTGGACAAAACTGGTAGGAACTGTGCACAGTATTCAAACCCTGAGCTATTATATATTATCAGATCCACTGTAAAAAATCAAACCGGAATTTAGTCACATAAACTCATCTTTTCTACTATAGTTTGTTGTAAATATGTGAAAGTAAGATTAACTTCTAGTTGTCTTAGAGACCATTTGGAACTTCTAAACATGAGCACTTGAACAATTTTGAAATGAGAATTCGCTGGAGCAGCTTTTTTAAACTGAGAAAATATGAAAGGAAAGCAAGTCTGTCTTTAACCATCATGACTAAACCTTTGATTCAACTTGAACTTTAACAAAGTTGTTCTCTCAAATTTAGTGAACTCAGCTAGTTTCGAAATTTCAAAATTTATCAGTAGAGGCAGGACAAAATATTGATGTATTCACCTCCTCTTGCAATATATTATCAGCACACTGGCACTAGATAGCTATAGTTTTATGAAAGCATGCACTCTAAACAAAAGTCATCTGACCAGTTTGACATGCCAGAGTCACTACTTTAGAATTGCCTGTGGCAGAAGAAAGAAAATCAGACAACTAATTACTGAAATGTCACATTAATAAAAATGATTAATAGTTATTATATGTGCATGCTTACACCACAGTGAAATGAATGAATAAGTCATTCCTACTTTTTTGCCTTTTTAGGAGTATTTTTTCTTCTTCAGCTACTTAGATATCAGGATGTATTGTAGATGATTGTCTGGGAATCTATCACGTATGCTAACGTGCCATCAATTTCATCTACAACATATCGTGTACTATTTCATGATTTCTAACTCCACACAGCGGATGACTTCAAAGAAATAAGTCAACTAAATTATTGAATACTCTCTAAATTGTGTTTTCCAGTGTCTCTACTACAGAAGTACTGCAGTGCTGGTATGGCAGATGTTTGGGCAGCCAGCTCCTTTAAAGGGTCCACTAGTGTTTACACCTGTGTGACTTGCACACAAAGACATGTGGACAATCATTTGCAGTGGCTGAAGGTGGCAGCGTCTCTTTCTCCTAGTGTGAACCTGAAGGGCATCGCCATCACAGGCTGGCAGAGGTAGGAATCAGACAGAGTTCTATAAGTTAAAAGGCTGCTGTCACATCATACAGTTAAGGAAACAGTTTCAGTCAGATATTATACTCGTGCAATAAGTACAAAGTTGTTTACTTGGTCAATTATGTGCCTACTGTCAGGTATGACCATCTATCAGTGCTGTGTGAGCTGATGCCGGTGGCTCTCCCATCACTAGCAGCCTGTCTTCAGACCCTCCTC
Source organism: Acanthochromis polyacanthus (assembly GCF_021347895.1). Classification (NCBI taxonomy): domain Eukaryota; kingdom Metazoa; phylum Chordata; class Actinopteri; family Pomacentridae; genus Acanthochromis; species Acanthochromis polyacanthus. Next base: position 20,755,941 of record NC_067131.1, on the reverse strand, counting down.
CATGGTCAGTTCTGTGCTGAGGCTCACAGCAAAGTCACTGAGGTGCTGGGGATTTCTGCAGTGGAGGTGGAGGCCATGGAGAGGTGAGATTTTGATGAGCAACACAGTCGCTTTACATGAGTTTCTCTATGTTAATGGTAGTTTGCTCTGTATGGCCCTCAGGACATCTGCAGCCAACTCTTTGTTCCCAGGAAGGAGGCTGGCCGAGTTAATTGTGGAGCTTAATTCACTCCTTAATTCAGAGGATATAAGATTTTTTGAAAGCAACATGTGAGTTATGAGCAGTGATTATAACATTTTATTTCTACTGTTGTATTTACCCTAGAGCAGAGGTGTCAAGCATAAGGCCCATCCAAACCCAGCCCACCAGAGGGTCCAAACTTTACTTTGTAAAATGTACCAATCACAGAGGTGAAAATGAATCCTTACGGTGAAATATTTAAAGACATTGAACAATATTATGTTAGTCAGTAGCTTCAATATGACAGAGTTTGGTTTGGTGGAACCCTATTGTTGACGGACTGCCACAACTTTATGCATTTTATGTATAAATTTTACACGTTTACAAGGCAAGGGGACAAATTGCTCTTCTCTTTAATAGTTCCCACTTTAGTTTCTGTGATGTATCAGTTCAGGTGTTCAGGATTAGTACACAGATGTGGTCATGCCACAGATGTGGAAATGAATGTAAATTTAAAATGATTTCTAGATCTTGACAAGTTGTAAAATACTAGATGGTTGAATTCCAGATACCTGCAACTAAATGTTTAGTGCCTTTGCAGATATATTGTGATCTGTAGATTTTAATACACAAATGATAAACTGAGCCACAATATTGTTAAAATTTCACTTATTTTTCCTAAGAAATTTCAGGTTCACAATGTTTCGTAAAAAGATAGTTCATTAAATGTGAACATTTTCAGAACATACTTTTTTGCACGAAAACAAATGGAAATATTTGGAGTTGTGGTTATTTATTGTGTTATCATGCTATGATTTTACTGATCCAGTCCACTTGAGCTCAAACTGGGCTGTATGTGGCCCCTGTGCTAAAATGAGTTTGACGCCCCTGCCCTTGAGGAATAGTGTGACATTTTGGGAAATGTGTTTTTTTTCACTGATTAATCAGTATTTCTGTACACAAAATATGAACCTACAGCCTGTGGTGGGCTAGCTTAGCTTAGCATGAAGACTGGGAGTAGTTTAAAAAAAAAAGCCAGAAAATCTATTCAAAAATTATAATAGGCTGCTTTCCACTGCAGAAACTCGGAGTAGGTATTTTTTTTCTCCCTTGAAAACAGCTCTGAAAGAGGTTCTTCATAGGAGGTTCTCGCAGTCAGAACAAGGACAAAGATTCAGGCTAAAGTTTCTACAGTCATTAATAGCCAAATGTTTGTCTGTAAATGTTCTGTGCTCATGAAATAGTTAATCATAAACCCTCAAAAAGGGTTTTGCTTTGTACTTTAGTTTTCATACAAATCGAACAAACTACATGAACTTTATTATTTATGTGAGCTTTAGAGGTTCTGAGCATGCTTCTATTTCTGTTTGGACATTTCCAAACAGAAATAGAAGTAGTATCATTATATGTTGGCTGTGACTACGTTTCCAGTTGTTATGTCAAGCTAAGGTAACAAGCTGCGAACAGTAGCTTCATATTTTGAATACAGAAGCATCCAAATTGTGACGCATTCCTGTAACATTTGCATAGTTAACTGTTGATATTCTTTTGCAGCTAAATAACTGTATGTTTTTATGCTACTGCAGGTTTGTAAGAGGATGGTTTAGTCCGTACCACCGACAGAGGAGGATCGTAACGCCACTAATGGCAATGCAGATACGCAACCAAGCAGCAACGTGAGCTTACATTTCAAATTTTGGAAGTTCGAGTTTAAAAATTACCTGACATTTTGGCTTTTACCAGTAAACACAATATTATGAGAGACTTGAGGATACTGTGTGTAAATGTAGCGCACATTTCTTCCTGAAGTCATAACACAGGACGTTTTGTCCTTAGTTAACCATCAGATTTTATTCTCATAGCTTTGTCAAATAATGTTTCTACTCTAAGTTCTTAATTTTTTTTCAGAAACTTTTCACCTGAATTCTCAAAATTTGGTCAATGGTCCAGACTAAAATGTGTAAACAGCTTTTTAAATGAGTGTCGTGACATCTGTTCTTAAGAACACTGAGTTAAATGACCTCAGTAGTCCTTCGACTTTTACCCTAATACGAAATTAAGGTTGACATTTGTGGTCAATTTATAAGCCAAAATACCTTCTAAACACCAGTAAATTAGAATCGTCATTGTGAGCATGTTACCTGACAAAATTTAGCATTCAACTTAAATTGTAACTTGGCTTCTAACTTAAACCCCATGTGGACATATCTTAGGTATTTGGTGATGTTACAACAGAAGGTGGAGGCAGTGAAGGAGGAGATGGTTCATCTTTACCCAGAGTCTACAGCCCAGGAGTGGATAGAGGAACACGTCAGCACTGTAATGGCTCCTCTGCAGAGGATAACAGAGGATATCGGAGCCTGTGTGAAGGAGATGGTGCCATAGAGAAATCCTCTACTTCAACATTAAACTTCTATTTGATTCAGTCAGATACTGGTTTCCAAATTTCAGCCGTAAAATGAACAAGAGTGATTTTTGTGTGATTCTGCACTTATCTATATGCATGTGAATGGAGGTAAGTTAAGCAAAGACAGGAAGAAATATACTTAAAGTACAAAAGAGCTTTATATATGATTTGCAAATGTATGAAAATAAACAGGAACAATAAAATCAACCAACAGTTAACAAAAATGTTCAGATTTTTTCCTTTCAAGCAGCACATATCAGCATTCACCATCAGCCCTGTTTCATTATACTTTTTTGGGGGGGGGAAGTGTTTGCCTGAGATTCAGTCTTTGGTTCACAAAAAAGTATAGAAAGGTAAAAAGACATAACAGCAACAGACCCCAAAATTTCACACTTAATTTACTCTTAACTGAGCTCAGAAAATCCTTCATGCTCAATTACAGTTTACACATGCATTCAACTGGATTGCAGACTGGGTATGAATAAACATGCAAAAGGGTGACCATGAACTGGGTGACCCAGAAAACTGTGGGAAAAGCACTTTCCATTGTCATATAAACACTTATTAGAGTTCAGTAGGAAGGCACAGAAAATCTATAATCTGGAGTGTATTGTCAAACAGTAATTAGTAACTGTTTAAACATGACATTCATTTACAGAAAGCTACAGTGTACAGAATGGAAAAAATCACTTTCATAAGACTTCCTGGAGCTTTTTTTATTATTTTAACAAAATTAATATGGAAATGACATTCAAATGCACTTTAATTTACCCAAAACACTGAAAAATATAAAGAGGAGGTCAGTGTGGAGACACTGAAAGAGTCCCTGAAGTGTCATGCACATGCTTATAGATTATTTTGTGTTGAGAGCATCACTAAAACTTTGTCCCCTGGAATGCTTTTGCAGTATCATGATGCCCCTAACGCAATACACCCAAAGTTACAGGAAAATTGCATGAAATCAGTGTTCATCTGCTTCATCATCTGAGTCAGTGCTGTTGTTCAGAGAATCTTCCTCTCCATACTCGGCCTCGTACTCCTGCTGCCTGCGTTGCTGCAGCTCCTCCAGCCCCAGGAAGCGTTTCAGCAGCGTGGAGAGCGCCTCTACATCACTGATGGATGGAAGAACAGAAGGAACGGGGATATGCTGGGTTATTTTTTTATGTTAGTTCTACAAAGAAATTTTTGCTTCACATATTATTTTAATTAACGGTTTGATATTATTACTTCACCAATCAGCGTATATTTGCCCGTCTATTAGCAACATTATTCAAAAACGGACTAACGGATTTGGATAAAATTTTCAGGGAAGGTCAGAAATGACACAAGGACCAACTGATCACATATTGGCAGTGACAGTCTGAATCCAGGGATTTGTTAAATTTTTCTGTATTCACTGTAACTGTCATAGTTTCAGTGACGCCACTGTAACTATGACAAGTGAACACTACGTCAGCTGTCTGCTGACGATCACATAATTGCGATCCTACTACAAATTGACCACTACGGACTTATCAGGACTTATCCAGCCGAAATGACACAAGGAACGACTGAATAAATGGTAGGGGTGTTTCTACATGTTTCTGAGGTAATTTTTTACTAAAGATTTCATCCGTCGGAAATCAAATAACGATTGAGTAGCCTTGGTTTGGAGTGCTTTTCTGCATAACAAATGTAAATACACTGAATGGCAAATAATGTAGAATGAAACCCAGGGCCAAGTAAGAAAAAGGGCTTGATTCTACAAGAATATTATGGGTTATAACTTGAACATGTGGGAACTACCAGCTGCAGAAAACCAACCTGCGTCCCCCCAGAGTGGCGCTTTGAGTGAGTGGGTAGGAGAAGCCTGCAGCCATCCGCAGCATCAGCAGATAACCTTTTCCCAAATACCGAACCTTCTCTTCCTGGACGCACACATCACACAGCTGGGTCAGATCCAGCACAACTGAGAGAGAGAGAGAGAGAGAAAGTATTAAGATCTAACGCTTTGCCCTTTCACCTCAATAACTAAGACTTTTGTACTGACTCACCTACACTGTGATGTTACTGACCTTTCTCTTGCCCCTTCCTCCATAACGTCAGAACTAAGGTGTACAAGCTAAAGGTCTTGAGCTCAATCAGGCTCTTGGTTTTGTCAAACACAGCTTCCTCCCACTCCTCCATGTTCTGCATGGCCACAAACAGGCAGCCGGTCACATAGAAAAGTTTCCACAGGATGCTGTCTGTGGGATTCACACAACACAATGAGTGAACATTAAGCAGATGGAGCTGCTGTAAACAAACGTGAGACATTATTTTGAGGGATTGTGTAAATTTTGTTTGTGTACCTGAACTGTAATATGCAGCTGCCAAACCGACAGATGCGATACCTGTGATCAAATAGACAGGTTTTCATTTTGGAGACAATTCAGTCAAAGGGGTGTATTAACTGAAGACTTTTTAAGTGGATGTTTAATGCTTTTATGTGTTTCAGAAGCAAACCTACCAACAAGAAGAGACCATGAGCGAATCCCTGGGGACCTCTTAAGGTGGAGCAGGGTGGAGCTGTGCTCTTCTACTGTCATGTATCCCATCTGAACAAAGGCAAGATCCTGAATACAGTGCTTTATATACACACACTACCGTTCAAAAGTTCGGGGTCACTTAGAAATGTCCTTATATTTGAAAGAAAAGCAGTTTTTCCAAAGAAGATAACATTAATCAGAAATACAGTCTAGACATTGATAAAGTGGTAATTAACTATTCTAGCTAGAAACGGCTGATTTTTTTAATGGAATAGCTACACTACCATTCAAAAGTCTGGACACACCTTCTCAATTAATGGTTTTTCTTTATTTTCATGACTATTTCTTACTGAAGGCATCAAAACTATGAATGAATACATATGGAATTATGTAGTAAACAAAAAAAATGTGAAATAAGTCAAAACATCTTTTATTTTATAGATTCTTCAAAATAGCCACCCTTTGCTTTAATCACTGCTTTGCACACTCTTGGCATTCTCTCATTGAGCTTCATGAGGTAGTCACCTGAAATGGTTTTCCCTTCAAAGGTGTGCCTTGTCAAAGTTAATTTGTCGAATTTCTTGCCTTCCTAATAGGGTTGGGACCATCAGTTGTGTTGTCCAGAAGTTAGGTTGGTATACAGTTAACAGCTCTATTTAACAACTGTTAGAATCCATATTTTGGCAAGAACCAATCAGTTAAGTAAAGAGAAGCGACAGTCCTTTACGCACTGAAGGTCAGTCGGTCTGGAAAATTGCAAAAACGTTCAATGTATCTCCAACTGCAGTTGCAAAAACCATCAAACACTATGACGAAACTGGCTCACATGAGGACCATCCCAGGAAAGGAAGACCAAGAGTCACCTCTGCTGATGAGGATAAGTTCATCCAAGTCACCAGCCTCAGAAATCACAAGTTAACAGCACCTCTATTAGAGCTCAGATAAATGCCACAAAGAGTTCTAGTAGCAGACACATCTCTACATCAACTGTTCAACTGTTCAGAGGAGACTGCACCAATCAGCCCCCTATGGTCAAACAGCTGCTAAGAAATCACTACTAAGAAAAAAGCAACAAACACAAGAGATTTATTTGGGCCAAGAAACACAAGGAATGAACAATAGACCAAGGGAATCTTCAGTTCCACCCGCCGTGTCTTTGTGCGACACAGAAAAAGTGAATGGATGGTCTCCCAATGTGAAGCATGGAGGAGGAGGTGTAATGGTGTGGGGGTGCTTTGCTGGTTACACTGTTGGGGATTTATTCAAAACTGAAGGCACACTGAACCAGCATGGAAACCACAGCATCCTGCAGTGATATGGCATTCCATCCGATTTGCATTTAGTTGAACCATCATGTATTTTTCAACAGGACAATGCCCTAAACCCAATCCAGACGGTTTGGGTAACATGGGCCACAGAGTGAAGGCAAAGGGGCCAACAAGTGCTCGGCATCTCTGGGAACTCCTGTACATTTCCTGGACATTTCTAAGTGACCCCGAACTTTTGAACGGTAGTGTGTGTATACTGTTGGAAAACTTTTGACTGGTCGTGTATATGTATAAAAGCTAACTGTACGTGATTATAATACCCCTACAGTAAAGGCCTAGTTCACCCAAATCACAAAAAATACATTGTACATCAATATTACATCAGTAATACTTTCCGGTAATGTTAGCCTCAAAGGTTTCAGCTGCCACTTCAACAGGTCAATGAATATGTTTAACATGCAAAGCTCAGGCAACTATACAGAGAACCCAGAGTTTCACAGGATCTAAAACCATAAGCCTTACTGTGCATTGAATATATAATTTGTTCATTTTTTTGTTTCCTTTAAACAGCAAACATTTTTGATGTTTCATACTAAGAAAAGAAAGCAATTTCTGATAAATACTTTACTTGCTATTCTTGAGGCTCATTCTTGCATAAGACACTTGAAGAGCTTCATCTAGATTGGCTCATTTACACAACACCTTGTAATTAAAAAGTCAAGATTCTGTCTGTTTTGCACAACAATGAAGTGACATTTTTAGATATTTCTTTTATTTCTTGCTGATCTTTCCTGAAAATAATGGGTGTTTCTAATAAGCTACCATTTAGTAATCATTTTAGTTTTTTATACACATTTCCTCATTTGACAAACATCTTTTGTGAAAAAGAGTGTTGAGTTAAGGATTATGAATCAGTAAACAGAAGCCATACTGTGAGTTGTCCTTAATTTCCAATGAGATCTGTCTTTAGACGACACTTTAAGACAGCCTAAATGTGTCTAAATCTAATTCTAAGACATTCATTCATTCAGTTTTGAGCTTTAATGATGAACATTTATAAGTTAGTGGGTTGAAAACACAGCCACATTATCAAATTTGGGCTAAGGTAGGGTTCTACCTCTATACAATGCACAGTGTGAGTAAGATGAGCGCAGTAGGCACCATCCTCCGCGGCGTGTTTACCCAGCAATAGCCATTAACGATAATCTAGTTACTCAAGATAAACCAGACATGTTGCTGGTAAACGATTAGAGCCCTTTTCTGCATGAAGAAATGGCCCCAAAACTGAGATCTGTTTGTTTGAGACACATTGTTGCCTTCAGACCTTTGATTCAGTACAGATCTACTTCTGTTGCATTGAAAATCAGCCTCTTTCAAGAAGTGGGGGGAGAGTCATTCCACGAAACTGGTGCCTTTTCAACTTTGAAAATGTAAAATTTAAACTATATTTAATTTTTATTTTTTAAGTAGCCAGGAATCACAGAAGGTCTAAAATGACAGGAAACTATATTGTGCCATCTCAGGCTGTGTTATTTAATATTTGTTAATTATGTCAAATCCTGTTACTGTGGAAAGGTAACAGGGTTGACAGTAACAGGGTTGACCATTTTAAACTAATTTGCTTGTAGCTAGCTAAAATAAATGCTAGTTAAAGTGCAAGCTATGTACTTTGAAAGATAATTACTTGTAGATATTGATTATATTTTGAAAAATAGAAAATTGATTATGTTTATATGTTAAAAACTGGTAACAGGATTGACGTTGTATGCTTGTCCCCCCCTGGTTAAACCTTGAAAAAACTTCAAAATACCAAATCAGAGACGAGAGACACTTACTTGTCAATGAGCTGTTAGCATCCTGGTTCCGAGATGATGCAACCTCCTTTAAATCCTGTCAAATCTGGAATGTACCATTATTTTTATAGGGTTTTTTAAATAGGGTAACAGGGTTGACACGAAATCAGGGGACGCCGATAAATTGGTAATTTATAATGGTTAATATATATTATTATTACCAAAAACACTGTTTTACAATAAGATCATACTTTAAACTACATGTAAATGTAAAAATTTTAACATTTTGCCTACATTTTACAAATGAAAAATCCTGTACACATACAACAATAACAGTGAGGGACAGGCCAAAAACCTCACCCTCTTCAGCATGAAAGTAATTTAAATTAATTAAAATAACATTTCACTGACTTTAATTTGATGTTATATTAAGGAGAGAAGACAGGGTAATGTTATATTTTTAAATGAAATATTAATTTGTTGTTATCATAACTGTATGACTGATTATTTCTTGGGGACGCAAAAGGCACCGATTTCATGGAATGACCCGGGAATATATCCGTTTCTGCCTCTCGATCAATTTTTCTACGTTTAGGTAACGTGATCCTTTAAATCTAAAAGCACTCCAAGACAAGGAGGCTGTTGTTGCTGCTGATGGTGTTGATGGTTGGATGTGATGTCCTCACAGCACTGTCTCACCACAACAATTTAAGACACTAATATTGTGAGATGTTGTATCTTATCTTGTATCGCTTACCTTAAAATGTTCGTTGTTTTCTATAAACCTGGGTCACTCAGCGTTAGGAAAAGAGCATTAGCAGAAGGAAACGCATGCAGTGAATCAGGAAGTTCTGTTCATATTATTGCAACAACAAAACCAACCGTCCTGAATGGGTGATTCTTCCTTCCTGGAACCGTCAGCGCTGATTGGTCAATTTCACGCTGCTTTCAAAATAAAGGTTTATGGAGCAATCGTGAAATAAAAATCATGTGGTTATGTTATCTGTTTCCTGCACTAGCTTTTTTGATTTTCTGCAACTGAGAAGCGATTTGAAATGATTAGTTATCATCTATTATCAAATTAGGCTTCCGGTTATTTGAAAATGACGACATTTCGTCTTGTTTTTAATAATTATTTAAAAGAAATACGTGTAGCTAGATTATGAGTTTTATATTCCTGACAGTATTATAATTTATTATATTACTGTAGCGGGCTGCACAGTGGAGTAAGTGGTTAGCATTTTGCCTTGCAGCAAGAAAATCACTGGCTCGAATCCCGGGGTGGGCCTGGGATCTTTCTGCATGGAGTTTACATGTTCTCCCTGTGCATGCGTGGGCTTCCTCCCACAGTCCAAAAATATGCTGAGGTTAATTGATCACTCTAAATTGCCCGTAGGTGTGAATGTGAGTGTGATTGTTTGTCTGTATATGTAGCCCTGCGACAGACTGGCGACCTGTCCAGGGTGTCCCCTGCCTTCGCCCAAGTCAGCTGAGATAGGCTCCAGCACCCCCCGCGACCCTAATGAGGATAAAGCGGTGTATAGAGAATGGATGGATGGATATTACTGTAGCGTATTCTTTTGACACTCCTGATAAACACGAGTTAGTTTCCGGAGCAGGGTACTACTCCATCTACGCATGCGGACTGGACCTGCCATGCCAGGGTGCACTGCACAATGGAGGAAAGGTGTACAGGGACGAGTGGTTGTGAAACTAGAAGTCCCGTCGCTTATGAAAGCAGTAGTTAATATATTATGAAATAACCGCTGGGTTTGGAGTCAGCAGTGGCGGTAACTCCGGCCAAAGACGACTTGGCCCGAGGCTGAAGTAGTGCTGAGTAACCGCTGGGTTCAGCCGGTGTGCGGTGCTGCGGTTCTTTAGCGGGTCTCCTGGCTGCCTTCTGCATTTTTACATGCCTTTGTCCGAAGAGGCTGTAACCATCCGGTGAGTTACCTGAAGCTTCGTCCTTGTCATTACAACACTAAACTTTTTGCACGGTTTCTGCACTGTTTACACATTGTATTAGTAATGGTCTACTCTCCGACTTTAGTATCTTTAATATGATTTAAAAAATAAAAGGCCTGTAATGTAATAGCATGTTTTAAATCGCAAAGTGAAAGCTAGGTAAAATGTAACGCCGCGTAGCTAATGAACATTTAGCTAGTCATTATGTTGAGCTGTAATTAAATATTTTTTTTGTCTTTGAAATCACCCCAGAGTACCATGTCGTATCCATACATTAGGCCTAACTGTATGGGTTTATATAGCTTTCTGCCCAAACTTGTCTTTTTTCACCTCACATAATTGCACGTAATGGGCTCTATTGATGTTTCTGTTGGCACTGTGTATATAATTAACCAGAGTAATAGAGTGTAATGACGCGATCCTTCATCATCAGTTTCCCACCATAATAACGCTGCTGTGTTTGTGACAAGGACGAGGGGGCAGTCAGAGGAGGGTGAACGAAACAAGAGAGTGACAAAACAACACACAACAGCGGACTGCGGCCAGTCCCTATGCTGCTGCTTCACAGGCAACATGCTGTGAAGAAGTGATCCACACAGGGAATCCAGTGGTGCTGTTTTCAATTTATTGTATACCTCTCAATTTAAAGATATCCAACAAGAAAGATGTCAGAGGTCAGCATAGCAAAGCGTAAGGAGAAGTGTGAGAATTGCACCAAACAGGTATGTATCACAGAGATGTCTCATAAATCATTGCATTTTTTGAAAAGCTCTTCCTGCTGCCAGTCTGTCACTGAAAATATTATTGCTTTTTCACATGCAGTGCAACAAGAAACAAAGTGACGATGGTGCCAACTCCAAACAGGAAAAAGAAGAAGTCAGTGGACAGGTATTGTCTGGTTATCAAGCAGTTTTATTATTGAGACAGTCCACCCATTATTCGCATCACAATTAGTGAAACTGTGAGAAGTACTGTTAAGATTTTAAGGAAATGGAGGTTTCTAAAGTCTTAACAGAATTCCCGGATTTTCTCTGATTGAGCTTAGAAACTTGACATTTGCGTTAGAAATGTAAGTTTGTTTTCACGGTGGAGGTATAGAAGGTTTGTGAAAAGACACTGACAACTTGCAGATGCAGGTTCCAATGACCAAAACATCTGATTAACTCAACCTCTTTTTCTTTGACTTTTAATCATTTTAAACATCTGTCACATGTCAGTCTCCCATCTGTCAATCAACTACAGAATTAGAATCAGATATGAAATTTGTGTCTTTTAAAATCCCCTCACCATGATTTAAGACAAATTAACTTTTTGCACATCTGTTCTATTGAACAGGTGTGTAGTAGAGGGACGGTCATTTCCAAAAGTTTACAAAATTGCAGCAGTGCATTTATTTTTTATCGGCAACATTTTGGTGCTTGACCTTCATCAAAGTGAGAGAGTGTACTAAAGTCTCTTTGATATTTCTGAAAAACCCTTCACCTGAGACACTCTTTCTTTCTTACTTTAGGTGAGTGAAGGATCCCAGTTGTTGCTGAGTGCATGTCTGTCCTGCGATGGCTGTCTGTCAGAGGAGGACAACCTGAAGATCTCACAGCAGAGCCTTGAGGAAGTGGAGCGAGTTTTGGCGCTCAATAAGGTACACAGCATTGAAAACTGGCCTCAGAAACCTGAGAATGCATGAAAGAATGTTGTCTTGTTGCACTTTGAACAATAAAATTGCCCCTTCATTGTTTCTCTGACCCTGTTAGAAGTGTGACGTGTCGAAGCACAAAGTGCTGGTGGCATCGGTGTGTCCACAGTCTCTGCCATTCTTTGCTGTCAAGTTTGGTCTGGACATTACTGAAGCTGCCCACAAACTGTGCTACTTTCTCAAGAGCCTCGGTGAGCTGTTTAGAAATGGTTTTGTGTTTATGTGGGATCTGGGATGACAGTCAGTTTCTAGTTTTCAAACTAGTTATTGAAATTTGAAGCGGAATGATTTGAGTCGTCAGTGTGTTTTTTTGTTTGTTTGTTTGTTTTCTAATACATTTGTGTACATATATTTCCGTCTTAAAGCATTTCTATGCTTGGAAACAAATATTCTAACAAATATTAGGAATATGTATGCTTCTGTGTGTGTGTGCATATGTATATGTATATGTATGTGCACACATTGCCTATTTGTTGCTTGTTTTAATATATGTTGGGTTGAGTGGTTTAATGTCTGTAATGGGAATGCCACCTGGCGGGGAGGGGGGTTTATAACTTTTATAAGAAATGTGTTAATTGATACCAATGTTTTTGTTATGAAAAATGATAAATAAAGTTTGAAAGAAAAAACTAGTTATTGAAATTTGTCATAGATGCGCAACGTTTCCCTCTTTCTCTCTCTCTCTGGATTTTCCCTGTAGGAGTGCAGTATGTGTTCGACACCACCTTGGCTGCAGGTTTCAGTATCTTAGAGAGTCAAAAGGAGTTTATTCAGAGGTATCGCAGGAGGAAACATGACTCCCATGCCTTGCCTATGTTCACCTCCTCCTGCCCAGGTAAACTACCTTCATCCTCACTTCTCCTACATATTATTCTCCTCTGTAGCCTCTTGTTTTTTTAATTAGCCATTTGTAGACTGATTTTCTATCCAACTGAATTATCTCTTGTCCTAATTTTTCTATCTTCTTTTTTTTAAATTTACCTTCTTTGCTTCTTTCTCCTGCTGCTCTACATGTTCCTTATTGTGCACTGAGTCCCTCATCATGCCATGTGTTGAATATGGGGAAGATGAATAGGGCTTATTTTAGAAGCACAGATGGCTGCGAAGAGCTGGTGGGGAAAGATAGAAAGCTCTTCTTTTACCACTCCCTTCATCAGAGCTAGAGATAGTACCCAAGAACTTTAGTGGCCTTTAATTCTGTTTAAACACAGACGTCTAGAGTTTTGGGCTGCATGGTTGCTACTGGTTGGGGAAGTCGGCATAGTTGAAACCCAGCCTTGGAAAATTGCTATGACTTCCAGGGGAAGTGAGATTGTCAGGGATGTTTGGAAATTAGCTAATTTACAGGAATCTGCCAGAATGTTTGTACAATATCAATATTTGCACCTTAGTGGTGGTTATTTTACAGTGGAAACCAGACCGTTTATGTTGTTTAGTAATAATGATAATAGCAACAAATTCTGAAGAAATAAAACATTTGTCAAATGTGCAAATGTTTTGAGTTTTACACAAGGTATAGGGTGCTTTATCAACACTGACAAAATGTACTGGACTGTGTTTGCGCCTGTTTTCTTTTGACATGGTATTCTATAGTAAATTACACCTTAGACTACTGGTTAGTAATCTGTGTGTATCTGTGGGTACAGGGTGGATTCGGTATTCAGAGCGTGTCCTAGGCAGTCTGGTCACTCCTCACATCTGCACAGCCAGGTCTCCTCAGCAGATCATGGGCTGTCTCGTCAAAGATTACTTCTCAAAACAGCAGGTAAGAGATCCTTCACTGTCACAACTCACACTTAAAGGTGTGTAGGTGGATGGTGCTTTTAAACAGTTGTTTAAGCAGCAAATGAAGAAGACAGAACAGAGCAATAGGCGTTAAGTTTATTGAGACTTCTCAAATATTAACACTCCCCTTCACACCCTCATACTCTGATTGGTAGCTGGAACACATTGTCTGTACAGTCAGTACCATTTGTGGTCGGTATGGAACTCTTGGAATAGGGCTGGGCGATAAATCGAATTAATTCGATTAATTCGCATTTTTAAAACCCGACGATTTGAAAATTTGCCAAATCGTAAAATCGAGGTGAGCTTAAATATATAACAATACAAATTATTCTTCTGCCTTTCACGACTTGTGCACTGGCGTTTGCTTCCGCCTCTCATCTCCTTCCGCCAAAACACTCACACCCTCGTCATGGCGGACAGAACAGCAGACGAAGAGTTGGTCGCGAGAAAAGGGCCTCATGTTACATTAATTATATGGACGTGGTTCGGCTTTGACAAGACTGACACAGAGCAAACTACAGTCATGTGCAAGGTTTGCAAAAGTACTGTGAAAACGAAGAGTAGCAGCACAACTAACCCCATTCAGCACCTCCGGCAGAGGCATCCTGAAGAATGGGAAAAGTGCCTGCAGCTACGGGAGTGCGGCATAGGATCAATACGGGATGCTACAATTGATAGTCAAATAAAGGATGATTCTGTATTTTATGCCGCACTCTCATAGCTGCGGGCACTTTTCCCATATTGATTCAATACGGGACGCTAATTGTTCCGTATTTTCATAAATGTCCCATACACGTCTGTCACACACGCATCAAAACTGCATAATAAACAAAATAAAACACAGGAAATATTAAGGGCACCCAGTTTCATCTTCCTTAGACCTACACACGTGGACAAAATTGTTGGTACCCCTCAGTTAAAGAAGGAAAAACCCACAATTCTCACTGAAATCACTTGAAACTCACAAAAGTAACAATAAATAAAAATTTATTGAAAATTAAATAATCAAAATCAGCCATCACTTTTGAATTGTTGATTAACATAATTATTTAAAAAAAAACAAAACTAATGAAATAGGGCTGGACAAAAATGATGGTACCCATAACTTAATATTTTGTTGCACAACCTTTTGAGGCAATCACTGCAATTAAACGATTTCTGTATTTGTCAATGAGCGTTCTGCAGCTGTCAACAGGTATTTTGGCCCACTCCTCATGAGCAAACAGCTCCAGTTGTCTCAGGTTTGATGGGTGTCTTCTCCAAATGGCATGTTTCAGCTCCTTCCACATATGTTCAATGGGATTCAGATCTGGGCTCATAGGAGGCCACTTTAGAATAGTCCAACGCTTTTCTCTCAGCCATTCTTGGGTGTTTTTGGCTGTGTGTTTTGGATCGTTGTCCTGTTGGAAGACCCATGACCTGCGACTGAGGCCAAGCTTTCTGACACTAGGCAGCACATTTCTCTCCAGAATGCCTTGATAGTCTTCAGATTTCATCGTACCTTGCACACTTTCAAGACACCCTGTGCCAGATGCAGCAAAGCAGCCCCAAAACATTACTGAGCCTCCTCCATGTTTCACCGTAGGGACAGTGTTCTTTTCTTCGTATGCTTGGTTTTTGAGTCTATGAACATAGAGTTGATGTGCCTTACCAAAAAGCTCCAGTTTGGTCTCATCTGTCCAAAGGACATTCTCCCAGAAGCTTTGTGGCTTGTCAACATGCATTTTTGCAAATTCCAGTCTGGCTTTTTTATGAGTTTTTTTCAGCAGTGGTGTCCTCCTTGGTCGTCTCCCATGAAGTCCACTTTGGCTCAAACAACGACGAATGGTGCGATCTGACACTGATGTACCTTGGCCTTGGAGTTCACCTTTAATTTCTTTGGAGGTTGCTCTGGGCTCTTTGGATACAATTCCAACGATCCGTCTCTTCAATTTGTCATCAATTTTCCTCTTGCGGCCACGTCCAGGGAGGTTGGCTACTGTCCCGTGGATCTTGAACTTCTGAATAATATGAGCCACTGTTGTCACAGGAACTTCAAGCTGTTTAGAGATGGTCTTATAGCCTTTACCTTTAAGATGTTTGTCTATAAATTTTTTTCGGATGTCCTGGGACAATTCTCTCCTTCGCTTTCTGTTGTCCATGTTCAGTGTGGTACACACCTTTTCACCAAACAGCAGGGTGACTACTTGTCTCCCTTTAAATAGGCAGACTGACTGATTATGAGTTTGGAAACACCTGTGATGTCAATTAAATGACACACCTGAGTTAATCATGTCACTCTGGTCAAATAGTTTTCAATCTTTTATAGAGGTACCATCATTTTTGTCCAGGCCTGTTTCATTAGTTTGTTTTTTTAAATAATTATGTTAATCAACAATTCAAAAGTAATGGCTGTTTTTGATTATTTAATTTTCAATAAATTTTTATTTATTGTTACTTTTGTGAGTTTCAAGTGATTTCAGTGAGAATTGTGGGTTTTTCCTTCTTTAACTGAGGGGTACCAACAATTTTGTCCACGTGTGTATGCAGCAAGGACCCGATGCGAGGTCCAGCAGGTCTGTTTGCCGGTTGTGCCGCGGGTTTCCTGGTTACAGACGCTGCTGCTCCCGCATGTTTAAAAATGTCTACACCTGAAACTCCACCACGTCCAAAGAAGCAAAAACGTTTTCAAAACACAGGCGTGAGTGGGAAGACTGGAACCCTGGCAATAGGTACAGGGCAAACTGTGGTTTCTGTTGCTCATAGACTAGCTGAAATAAGGCAGCATCAGGAGACCAACATGTAAGAAACATGAGAACAGAGAGAACCCAACCAGCAGGTCACAGTTTATCATCATATAATCATCTCCTGAAGTCCCTTTGGTAAGGAACATCAGTACATGGTTGTGAATTTACCAGAGGATGATTATAGTCAGACTAATGTGGCCATAGACTACAGTATTTTAGTGACTCAATAAATGCCTAAGTTGTTTAATAGCTAGTATTTTAAATGCTTTTTATTTTTTTAAATGTCATTTATTTAATAGCCTATATATGATCAATAAATGGCCTTTGCCTTTCTAAAGAAAAACTAACTCAGAACTCTTGACATGTTAACGGTACTAAATAAATAAGTCAGTAAATACATTCATACACACATAAATAAGTTAATACATTCATTGTGTTAAGAAAAGATTTAGATGGGAAAAATGTCTGTTGAGAATTTCTTTGTCCAGTATTTTGCGTTCAGTTTTTGCAGAATCCCGCATTACACACTGGTTGGCCATTACATTTTATTAGTATGGTTTTGACTGTTTAAAATGATGCCACATCTTTTTAGACAGAACCTGTGATCATAAAACAATACAAAACTCTTAGTTTTGTGTTAATAAAGCACTTAAGGCTTTAAGTATGACTAAATGCTTTTTTCCAAATTAAATATACCACTCCTTGGGTGGTTGTCGCCCCGCGTTTGGTAAAGTTGGAAAGATATTCACAGATTCAGACTTCCAGCATCAATAACTCATTAGATATAGGTTGTCAAAACATAAACAATGCCTCTTTCCCGTTGTAAGGCAGATGTTGTGCTACAAGCCCAGTTTTATCAAAAGTAGCTGTCTTTCAAGTTGCAGAAATAACATTGGTATCTATGAGCAGCTGGCTGTGAACAGGGACCGCCTGCAAATTGCAAAACTGCTGCCACAGCAAAGAGAGACACAAATATTCAATAACCTCACTCTGATACACTGTCAACATAATCACTGCCGGAAGTCTGAATCTGTGAATGTCTTTTCTATTTTACTGAACTGTGGCCCCGAGGAGTCGTGGTGGGTGTCCTTTATTTTTGTTTCTGAAAGATGGCAACCCTAGGCATGGCTAGCACTAGCCATAGCAAACAGACCGCAAAGAAACAACAAAAATCGATTAAAATTGTAATCGTCTAAGATGACTAAAAAAATCGAGATTTTATTTTTTGGCCATATCGCCCAGCACTATCTTGAAAGAATGCAGCTCTGTGAGGAAGACATCATTTGTCCCAGTTCATGACTAGACATGGAACTTTGAATTGCAGGGTTTTTTTTTTCTTCCATGATTCAAGGGGTGTTTGAGAGAGAATAAGGTATTTTTTAAAGATTCTACATACAGAGTGAAGCAATGGTGAGCTATCAATGAGAATCTTGAAATCAGTTCTGTGGAGAGTGCAGGGATCTGGTGTCTCAGTTTAGGAGGAAGGCCATTATGATGTGTTGGACAGACTTAACTTCTTCATTCATCTGGTTTAGCTCAGCAAAGTTAGTCATTTGGTAAGTGACAGAGCAGCAGCTTCATTGTGATCTCAGATAAAGTTTCGATTTTTGACACCAGATACAGAGAAATAAAAGTATGCAGCTACTTAACAGAAATCAGAGGGGAAACACCAAGTCTAATAAAAAAAACATAATAAAATAAAAAAAATATTAGTTTCAGTCTATTACGGTAATCTAAGTTGTCCAGTAGAGTAAGTCTGGGAAAGGCATTTATTTAATAACTGGCTGTGACAGGTAATGTGTTCTACTCAAAGCTGAACACTCAACACAACCACAGCCAACACAGTACTATGACTGTAGGCCAGTGGATCTCAATTTTTTTTTCTGTCAGGCCCCCCTTCAGAGGACAAAAAAAATTTCTATAAATAACCAAACTCCAACTTTTTCCCTTTGTTTTAGTTTAAAACTGTACATTCTGAAAATGTTCACATTTCATGAATTATCTTTTTACAAGAGATTATGAACATCTTGAAAATTTTAAGATAAATAAGTTCAAGTTCAATAGTATTATGCCTCAGTTGATCATTTACACGTGCATTACAGCTGCCAGATCATAGTATCTACAAAGGAACAGAACATTCAGTCACAGGTATCTGGAACTGAACAATCTAGTATTTTACTTTATGATCAAAAGAACTTGTCATGGTCTGGAAATTATATAATATTTGCAGAATTACGCATTTACAATTTGCAGTTAATGTATTCTCTGTAGTTTTTACCTTTTGCAAAGTCATCCCACAGGCCAAAATGGACTATCTAGCAGACCAGTTTTGGCCCAGGTGCCATATGCTACACCCCCCCTGGTAAAACTAATCGGAGTAGATGAGCTGAGGTGGTGACGTGATCAAGTACGCCGGTGTTCCAGTTGCACATTAACGATGCGTTCTCCCGTTCTTGGGAGTCTCTACATCTGAGTCCAAACAGCCAGCGCAGTTTGTGACGTTAAAACAGTAGTTCAGCTAATTAGTTCCGTGTAGACAGACCTTTTCCTCCCAGTCGCTTGCTTCTTCCTTGTCATGCCTCTACGCCCCCCAAGGCGGGCACGCCCCACTATTTGAGAAACACTGCCGTAGGCTAATGTCACATTCAGGTCTGTCCTGCTTCTGTACCTGCCTGCAAAAGAATCAGTCGTGTTATGTTGTTTGTCTCTCTCTATCCCCCCCCTTCTCTCCTTCTGTCCCTGTAGAAGTTAAGTCCAGAGAAAGTCTACCATGTAGTGGTGGCTCCCTGCTTTGATAAGAAGCTAGAGGCTGTCAGAGAGGAGTTCTACAGCAGCCTGCTGGAGACCAGGGACGTGGACTGTGTCCTCACCTCAGGTAAGATGAAGAAGGCTGTCTTTCTCACTGCAATTCTAGACCAGATAGTTCTTGAGAATGCTTTGTAGAGATTGTTGGGCATATAAAGTGCAACTTTTCTGGCCTCAAAATGTTACAGTATCTGACATCCAAATCATGTCGATACAGTGGACAGATTCAGATTGAGTAACCCCCATGCTGACCTAGTGGTGATCCTCAATTATTAAAAAGTCATACGGGAGCCCTGGGGCTGCACATTTATGGCCAAAATGCTAATCATGATTACTTTGGTCATTTTTGAGTTTATAAAAAGAACTCTTCTTTTGCTTCCATGTTGTCCAACATTCCTGCAAATGTACAAATCTTTGAATCACAATAACACTTGTCCTTATTTGTCATGCATCTGAAAGAATCTGAATAATATTGTACTTTAAACTTTTGTACGATACAGTGATGTGCTGTACAAGAGACTGGGCACGTCAGAGAATTAGTGAGGTAACATTAGCAAACCTAATACCCATAGTGCTGTGCTACACACACACTATATGTAATGCATCGGTTCTATGTGTCCCATGATAATTGCATGGTCCCTGATTAAATAAAATAATAAAATAAAATTAAAGCTGCAAGCAGCGATGGACGGGTCCTCGCATCCACGCTGGTCGGCGAATCCATGCACGTCCACCAGGTGGCACTGTGACTGAGAGTGTGTGCTGGCCTCTGAATCACATCTGGACCAGAGTTTAATGACACGTAAAATTTCAGCCAGATTGGAGCATGTTCAGACTAGTTATACAGCATTTCCTGCCCATCCACCACCAGGTGGCGCTGTAACTCAGAGTGTATTTCAAACGGTGGATGTGATGAGGGCTGGACTCTGATCACTCATGAAAAGTTTCAGGCTGATTTGATCATGTAGAGGCCAGTTATACAGCATTTATTGTCCCTCCAACAGGTGGCGCTGCAACTGAGAGTGTCTGTTGGCCTGTAGATGTGATCAGGATTGGATTGTGATCACACATGGAAAGTTTGAGGCAGATTGGAGCATGCAGAGGAGAGTTATACAGCAGTTGTTGTTTCATGGCGAAGCATCAAAACTCTAATGGTCGCCATGGCCACGCCATTTGGCTTCTGGTTAAACTTTTGATAACTTTTCCAAACCAAGTCCTGCTATGTGGACTGACAAAATTTCAGGTCTCCTGGAATTATCCCCTAGGAGGTATTAACTCTCAAAAATGAGAAAAATCATCAAAAATCTCACAATTAATCCAAGATGGCCGACTTCCTGTTGGGTTTAGGACATGGCTCCAAGAGGCTTTTTTGTGCGTCCTGATGTGCTCTATAAGCCTCCCAAATTTCATGGATGTAGGTGAAACGTGCTGGGGGGCTGTTTGTTAAAAATACTGTAGGGGGCGCTATAGCATGTGCAGTGCCGAGATGCATACAGTGTTGTTCCTTGGGTCAATGGTGATGTGTGTGGTAATTTTTGTGAGCATTGGAGTATTCCTAACCTGTCAGAAAGGGCTTTGTTTTTCATGGCGATATTTGGTTGCTACGGCAACAGCGTTGCATGAAATGTCACACCCTTCACAGTGTGTGATTGTCAAGAGGTGAAGACTCGACTGACCAATTTCCAGCATGATATCACCAAGTTTGGGGCCATTGTACCTGAAAATATAAGGCCTTAAACTTACTATTACCAACAGGTGGCGCTATGACTTTTTCAGAATTTATGAGTGTGGATGTGTTCAGACTGGACCTGGTGTCCATCATGTGAAGTTTGGGGCAGATAGGATCTTGTTCAGCTGAGATATGAATCGTTAAATTTTCATGGCGAAACATCGAAATTGGTTTGGCCGCCACAGACACGCCCTTTGATGACAAGTCACCATTTTCACTGGGATGCATCATCAATGTGTTTAGGCTGTTGTCACTGCATTTGAAGTGAATATGATCAACCGGGTAACAATAGGGCATGAAAGTGTAAAAGATGTCTATTTCCTGAAACCACAAGGTGGCGCTATGACTGTCAATGAATATCCCTATGTGGATGACATCAGGACAGGACTGTCATCATACATGTAAAGTTTCAGGCAGATTGGAGCATGTTGAGAAGAATTCGACACCACTTCCTGTTTCATGGCGAAGGATCAGTTGTTTGAGGCTCCGCCATGGCCACACCTTTTGGCTTCTGGTTGAGTTTTTGATAACTTTTCATCAGAAAGGTCTGGTGCATGTACTGGCCAAATTTCAGTTCTCTCAGACTTATCCACTAGGAGCTATAAATTTTGACAAATGTACAGCAAATTCAAGATGGCCGACTTCCTGTTGGGTTTAGGGTGTGGCTGTGATTGACTTTTTGGTGTGTCCTGATGTGGTGCATATGCCCACCAAATATTGTAGCTGTAAATAAAACATTGTGGAAGTTGGCCTAATGACCACTTTTTCAATTTTGCAGGTGGCGCTATAGAGCCATTTTTCCACACATATGCGCAACTCCCATAAAATATCAAATTTTTCACCAGTCCTGATGTGCACGCCAAATTTCACGCGTTTTGGTTCATGATAAGGCCGCCAAAAAGGCAAGTCATTTCCCGAGGAGCGATTAAGTTTGAAAAATTTACAGCAAATTGAAGGTGGCCGACTTCCTGTTGGGTTTAGGGCGTGGCTGTAATTGACTTTTTGGTGTGTCCAGATGTTCTGCATATGCCCACCAAATATTGTAGCTGTACATGAAACATTGTGGCAGTTAGCCTAATGACTACTTTTTCAAGTTTGCAGGTGGCGCTATAGAGCCATTTTGCCACGCACATGCGCAACTCCCATAAAATATCAAATTTTTTGCCAGTCCTGATGTGCATGCCAAATTTCACGCGTTTTGGAGTATGATAAGGCCGCCAAAAAGCCAATTTACTTTACGGGAGAAAAAAAAAAAAAAAAAATAATAATAATAATAAACCCTAGGGTTTCAATAGGGTCCTTGGCACCGCTGGTGCCTTGGACAGTCGGTGCCCTGGCACCGCCTGTCCTTCGCACCCTCGGTGCTCGGACCCTAATAATAATAATAATAATAATAATAATAATAATAATAAACCCTAGGGTTTCAATAGGGTCCTTGGCACCGCTGGTGCCTTGGACAGTCGGTGCCCTGGCACCGCCTGTCCTTCGCACCCTCGGTGCTCGGACCCTAAAAAATAGAAAGGTGCCCCTTGAGCACATAGAATTCAGTGCCCAACAGTAGCAGCTTGGCGGCTTTAAGGCTTTAACTTGTGACCATGGTAATGATCTGTTTCAGGGGACTGGATTGTCACTTTCTGCTCCAGACATTTGATTTTGTCAGTCGGCGCTTTGTTGTCTATAATTTTTATCCCCGGCCGTAGGCACGGAGGGGGATATTGGCGTGGGCACGTCCGTCCGTCCGTATGTCCGTCCGTCCGTCCGTACGTACGTCCACATTTCATTTCCGGAGCATATCTCAGAAACTACTTGAGGGATTTCATTCATATTGCACCCAGGCCATCTCTATATAGTATAGATGTGCCTTTTGGGGTGCATGACCTTGACCTAATTTTCAAGGTCATAGTGGGGCACTTCAAATATTTTTTGGTTTCCGGAGCATATCTCAGAAACTACTTGAGGGATTTCACTCATATTGCACCCAGGCCATCTCTATATAGTATAGATGTGCCTTTTGGGGTGCATGACCTTGACCTGATTTTCAAGGTCATAGTGAGGCACTTCAAATATTTTTTGGTTTCCGGAGCATATCTCAGAAACTAGTTGAGGGATTTCACTCATATTGCACCCAGGTCATCTCTATATAGTATAGATGTGCCTTTTGGGGTGCATGACCTTGACCTAATTTTCAAGGTCATTGTGAGGCACTTCAAATATTTTTTGGTTTCCGGAGCATATCTCAGAAACTACTTGAGGGATTTCACTCATATTGCGCACACTTAGCCTGTTGGTAATGTAGATGTGCTTTTTCGGGTGCATGACCTTGACCTTATTTTCAAGGTCATTTGTTTCTAAAAACAATAATAATAAACAATAATATGCAAGTATTTCATGCATATTGCACCCACACCACCTGTACATAATGTAGATGTGCCTTTTTGGGTGTATGACCTTGACCTGATTTTCAAGGTCATTGTGAGGCACTTCAAATATTTTTTGATTCTGTTTCTGGAGCATATGTCAGAAACTATCTGAAGGATTTCATGCATATTGCACCAACGCCACCTGTACATAATGTAGATCTGCCTTTTTTGGTGTATGACCTTGACCTGATTGCTTTTATTGTAGTGAACATGTATCATTTTGTAGGTGTATCGTCCAGTATATATTATTATTTCTTGCACTTAGAGGCACTGAACTGCAGCCACAATGTCTTGTTTGACAGGCTGCTGCTGCTGCAGGAATGCATGCACAGTGGTCATGATGACATTCAAAAATGAAGCTCAAACATTTCCTGGCTGTTCAGGAGATATTTGATTTTCTGTAAGCAGAGGACACATTATGAATATCAATATGGTGATCAATCATGTTTATTTAGTTGCAGGAAGTCAAAAATGCAATGCTAATTATTTTTTTAAATTATTGTACAGCCCTAATTACATGTATATATGGTAGGTCACATCTGACATGTCAGAGCAAGCATTTGTGATCAGGTTTTGCTTCCTCTGTAATTTTTTATTTTTTTTTAATCTGTGGGGAAAGCCACAAATGCTGCTAAATGAAGAAATCTGCACATATGCACAGTCATACAGATTTTGCTCAACCAGCACTCAGATGAACAGTTAATAAAAGTACTTAAAGCTCGTGTCCGGAGTTTGAATCGCAGCGTCTCCCAAAACACTGTTGGTCCCACCCTTCCTCTGATTTCGCCCCTTTATTTGTGCACGCGCGCAGTACCTGAGAGAAGTGCCCGAAGTGCTGCAGCATCTTGCCTATTTTGCTGTTTTCCACTCTTCTACATTAGTACATTTAGTAAATAATAAAGGAATTACGTTAGAATTCTGTCTTGAGTCTACCTTTTCCTAACATGATGAGTTCATGAGGATTTAAGGATTAACTAATGCTTAAATTATGCTGAACCAATGCTTAACTAATGCTTAATAGTGTATAGTTATTATAAAGTGTTACCACTTTTCCTAATACCAAAATAACATGAATCTGCTAGGACGAACGAGTAAAGTTTCAATATGTGATTACACTCGTGTATCCCTCTCGATGACGTTGTTTATCAAACTTAGTGCCTTTACGCGTGTATATGTGTTACATTGTTTATTTATTTCTATCTCGAGTTCAGAATTGCTTGACTCCTCTGACGAAGAGTATGTCCCAGACGCCCCAACATCTTCCTCCAGAGGTCGGGCATCTAAACGAAGCCGTCAGGTGGGCTATGGAGGCCGTGGTCGGGGAGCGACGCGAGCACCCCGAGCCAAAAAACGTCCTGCAGTCTCTTGGCCTGACAAGCCATGAGATTGGTAACTTTTCTGGAAGTTGCTGATCCCTGATGCTCTCTCCTCCACAAGCAAAACAAATGTGCACGCGGTTGCGTAGTGCGCAGCTCGCCCACCTCTGCATGGGCTTGCTTGCTGTGCGCGTAACCGTTGATTGACAGCATGACAAAGCTGAAGCTCGAACTTGATTGGTCGGCAGCGACCAGCGCTTTTTGGAATAACATGGGGGTCTATGAGAGGAAGGCGGGGCTCATGAATAAATTTTCATATCGCGTCATACTAACATTATATTATAGTATCGAACTAGACTAACACATTTAAGCTTTGTTAAACAATGATACATAAATTGAAAACAAACGGAAACTCCGGACACGAGCTTTAAGATCAGACCACATCACTGCTGTTTCCTTTTTATCCCCCGCCGGCCGTCTGTACCAGTGTTTCCCCTCCCATATAATCAGCAAGGCGACCCGCCTCGTCGGTATATATTAAAATTCTGCCGACATTGCCGCCTCACTGGTCCGCGGCAAAAAAAAAAAAAAAAAGTGCAGTGCAAAACCCGCCGGACCAACGAGACCGTGCGCGGCTGCAGCGGAGACGGTGGAGACGGCCCGATAGTATATATAATCCCCCCCCCCCCCGTCAACAACTTTCAGCTGAAAGTGACCCCACCACCTCATAGCCATTTCAACCCAGGGGAAACACTGCGTACGTACGTCCATATTTCGTTTCCGGAGCATATCTCAGAAACTACTTGAGGGATTTCATTCATATTGCACCCAGGCCATCTCTATATAGTATAGATGTGCCTTTTGGGGTGCATGACCTTGACCTGATTTTCAAGGTCATAGTGAGGCACTTCAAATGTTTTTTGATTCTGTTTCTGGAGCATATGTCAGAAACTACCTGAAGTATTTCATGCATATTGCACCCACACCACCTGTACATAGTGTAGATGTGCCTTTTTGGGTGTATGACCTTGACCTGATTTTCAAGGTCATTGTGAGGCACTTCAAATATTTTTTGATTCTGTTTCTGGAGCATATGTCAGAAACTACCTGAAGGATTTCATGCATATTGCACCAACGCCACCTGTGCATAATGTAGATCTGCCTTTTTTGGTGTATGACCTTGACCTGATTGCTTTTATTGTAGTGAAGATGTATCATTTTGTAGGTGTATCGTCCAGTATATATTATTATTTCTTGCACTTAGAGGCACTATATATAAGGCGGGAGATGTTTTAAGCGAAGCGTGTTTTTTTTTTTTTTTTTTTTTTTTAAGTCCCTCAGTCAGACTATGAAAGTGTGCAAGGAGCTGATAATCATAGACAGATGTTGCAGTGACAGGGATGTTTCATGTTTCAGGGGAGATCTATTACCTGATGGAGCAGAGGAAGGTGTCAGTGGAAGAGCTGGACTCAGTTCCACTGGACCAAGTGTGAGTTTCTAAGTTATCAAAACAGGAAAAACAAAAGACCTTTCATGAGCAAAAGACCCCGCGACCCTGATGAGGATTAAGCGGTGTGTAGATAATGGTTGGATGGATGGATGGATGGATAGATGAACAAAACAGATGTTTTGTCAACATAAGTGATTAAACTGAACACCAGAGTTTTGAAGTTTGAATGAATGAACTACCTGACTGAATATAATATTGTAGGTGCATGTTGAATCATGATGATGTCACTGTGTCAGTATCGTAGTAGGTTTTGTTCTGACTGCAGGTTGGGAGAAGCTGGAGATGCGACACTGGTGAAGCACGATGGCAGAGGTTCTGAAGGTTTTCTAGAACATGTGTTCAAACACGCTGCTAAAGAGCTTTTTGGTCTGGACATCCAAGAGATCACATACAAGACCCTCAGGTAAGAGATATTGAGACTACAATTGTTGGAAATATATAACCCAGCCATTCTGCTTTGTTAGTCCTTGTCCCTTCATGTGAATTCTTTACAAGCTCACTAGCATCATGTCCTCTTATCTTGTAATCTGGAGATCAAATATGTTTCCTTTTGTCGGAGAACTTTTTTTCTGATGATCCATGCTGGTGGTTTTACAGGAATAGGGACTTCCAGGAAGTGACACTGGAGAGGGACGGGGAAACACTGCTGCAGTTTGCTGCCGTCTACGGTTTCAGGAACATCCAGACTCTAGTTCACCGTATAAGAAAAGGACGTGTGCCTTACCAACTAGTGGAGGTGCTGTCCTGCCCAGGAGGTAAGATCCAGTGCCAGCCACAGCTCAATCAGCTCTTTAAATTCATGAGTAGATGGAGTTTTGAATGTTTCCTTTCCCCTTTTTGTTTTCCTCAGGGTGCTTGAGTGGCCGGGGTCAGGCAGAGAGCGATGCAGGAGGTCGGGTGGATAAAGCTCTGGTCCAGCAGATGGAGGAGGCCTACAGCAGCCTGCCAGTCCGACTTCCAGAAGTCAACCTCACCCTGCACACCCTCTATCAAGACTGGCTGCAAGGACAGGACTCACTACATGCCAACAAGCTGCTACACACCGAGTACAGGAATCAGAGTCAGATCCACACGCAGCCTCCACACATGCAGTGGTGAGGAGAAATGGGCTGTTTTCCTTTTAAAACATGACTGAACAGCTGCTTGGTTGGGATTCTGCTTGGACCATGTCATCTTGAGTGCTGGCTCATTGAAGGACAAGCTGTGGGCCATGCAGCACCATGGGCCAGTGAACAAGGTCTCAACAGGTCATTTTTCCATTTGGCCACACGGGAGAGCTGTCTATATTTTAATTAATCATGCCCCTTCTGTGCCAAACCTGAGCCTGAGAAAATAAAAGGGTCCAGAGTCCAGAAACACACATAGGACATTTTCACTCTCTGAAGCAGTAATGTCAATAAGTAGAGATAATAGCTACAAAAAAAAGAGGTACAAAGTCACCTGACGTGCCAGCTGTTCTGAGGAATGACAACGTCTGTAGCACGTTTGAACTATTTATCAGTACGTCAATTCACAGAGCAATAAGGCAGTGAGTTAATGAATAAGAAGCTAGAATCACAACTGGAACTCTTAAGTGAACTTGTGGACACTGAATGTTTATTTCAGGAGTTTATTGTATTACAAATCTTAACTGTGTATGATGAAGCATGTTGTTTTACTTAGTTTAATTTCTTTCCATTCACTGTTTGTTGCTGAAAGACCAGACAACATGTTCTCAAGCACAGTGTAAGCTATGCAACAGTGTCTCGACAGTCACAGTGAAGGGACAGTTGAGAATGTTGGATTATCCATCCCAGTGAAGGGAGAGTACAGATATTATTTTTAATAGAACCATGAGGATTTCATTTGCAATATCACTTTCTTCTAATTTCAAAGAACAGTATTTTTATTAAGTTCTGTGTTTTTGTTTCTTGTTTTACAAGCGCAAACATCCATGTCATATGTACACCACTAAAATATTCTGACAAACAAATGGGGCTGTCTCATTTCAGTTCAATACTTTCATGTTTCCAGTGAAAGGACTGTGTAAGGCTAAAACTAGCAAACATTTCAAGAGCTGCTTGATCAGTTTTTGAATGTGTATTGTTTGTGACTTGTTTTTGATTCGGTCGTTCGGACGACAGGTCAATCTGTGTTGGCAAGCGTTGTGGAAATGTCAGTGTTCAATCCATCCAT